>NC_055997.1:109642851-109942851 GCF_018446385.1 Zingiber officinale
AAAAAACACTCATGGGTAGTGTGATAGGCAGCGTGGTAGCACACCGGGGTCCCTCCCCGTCATTGTGTACCGGGAGATGAGAGCATGGCGCTCCCTCCTATAGTGAGGTTGGAGGATAGGTGTACTCCGGTGCATCCCGTCCACTCGGTCACTCTTCAGGGGTAGTGACGGCAGAGTGCACGGTGTCACAGCCCTACCCACGCGGTCTCACCATTGTGTGTGAGATTCTGACTGGCGTCAGGGGTGACCATGTCATTTGCATCATATGCACAGATTGCATTAATTATGATTGATGCATTTTGGTGATTGCATATGATTGACATGCATACAGGTTATATGCTTTTGCTCTGACTATCTTTATCTGTGTATGTTTACAGTCAGTTGCACAAGCCTCGCAGGTGAGTACAGTTTATTTCAGTTATGCATTTTCTTATTATTCTTGCTATAGACTGTACCTTATGCCTATTGCTGGTTACTACAGTTTATTTCGGCTATGCATATCTGTTATTCTGTTAGGAGACTATACCGTAGGTTGTATGGTTAGAGAATTGTACTCTTGATCCCATGGTTTAGGAGACTGTACCTTAGGCTATTACTGGTGGTTATATGTTGCTGTACATATCTATTGGATTACCTGTTGAGTTCTTTGAACTCACCCCGTTGTTACTATTTCGGGTTGAGGCCGTCGGGAGATATTCCAGTCGCTAGCCCCATTAGCGCGAGGATTTTCTTTGTCGGATTTATTCTGCTTTTGCATCTTATATACTGGTATTGTGGGTTTGTATTGTGGACTTTATGTCGAACCTTTGGGTTTGCTGCTTTTGTTTTCCGCTGCAGATTTTCACACTACTTCGTGGATTTGTTTTCTTCGTTGTAGTGGAGTATGATGTGTACGTATATCTTTGTTGGTTTTATATCGTTCTTCCTTATTAAACTGCGTGGATTGAGTATATGTTGAGCTGTGTGGAATATTGATATAAACTGCGTGGTTTGTTTCTTATTTGTACTGTATTGTTCCGGCCGAGTGTGGCCGAGGCATAGATATATGTATACTGAGATTCATATTGTCCGCCGTACAGGGGAGATGCTGCCGAAATTTCTTCGGACAGGGACTACCTGGGGCGTGACAATATTTTTGGTATCAGAGCCAGGCTCACGATACTTGCTCTTTGTTTTGGATTTTCGAGGTTTATCTGATACCAATTTATTTGGTATCAGAGCAGGTTTTGCGATACCTACTTGTCGGGTTTCGGATTTACGAGGCTTACTTTCGTAAGCATTTCTCGGTATTTCGGATTGTACGGATTTTCGTCGATTTTATCGTTTCGGAATTCCGAGGTATTTTGACGAGGTTTTATTGGTTTTATTTGGGGCTAAGCAGCGACAGGATATCTCCAGACGACAAATAGGTAATTTAGGTAATTTTTCAGTTCTTATACCTGTAGTGATATTTGGGTAACATTTCTTTACAGATATGCCACCTACACGTGTACCGGCACCGAGACGTGGGCGGCCACGTAAGAGGCCGTTAGATTCTCCTGAGACAGAGTCTTCAGAGAGGTCTGTCAGGGTTGAGCCGGTCCGTCAGGGGCAGACTCCTCAGGTCATTGTGGGTACGGGTGCTTATCAGACCCCGATAGCTCCGACTTCCGAGGTACCTACCTCGACTGTACCACCAGTGGTACCACCGTCGGCATATTCGGCACCTCCCCCAGCAGTAGTACCCGCAGCCCCAGATACTGCGCCGGTTACTGCACACCCGGCACCCGCACCAGCAGTACCGGTTACTCCTTATCCGGTACCGCCCACCGTACCTCCAGTCGCCCCTACTTATGCCTACTCAGTAGTTCCACCAGCAGTACCCATCCCAGGTTATACGACAGCACCAGTGGTACCTCTTCCGGCCTATCCCTCAGCACCACCCATAGGATCAGCTCCAGTGACTCTACCTAGTTCCGCAGAGATCCCTCCTGGTATAGTTGCGGCACGAGCACGGATCCCAGCCTTAGCCGAGTCGATGAAGAGTCGATTCACATTATTCCGCGGGGAGACTGATCCGAGCATAGCTCAGTCCTGGATTGAGACTATGGAGCGGACATTCTTTTACATGGCCTGCTCCGAGTGGGAGAAGGCCGAGCTAGCTGCTTACCACCTGCGAGATGGGGCAGAGATCTGGTGGGACACGCAGCGCTCCATCATAGGCGATCAGCATATTACCTGGACGAGATTTAGGGAGGCATTCGAGAGTCAGTATTTTCCCCGAGCATATCAGATGACTCTTCGGCAGGATTTTCTTAGTCTGCGGCAGAATAACCGCTCAGTGATGGAGTATAGTGCTGAATTTAATCGGTTGGCCAGATTCTGTCCTGAGTTAGTGGCCGATGATAGATCTCGTATGCTTCAGTTTGTCCAGGGACTGGACGGGCATCTTCAGCTGAAGATGTCTGGTTTTAGTACGTCGTCATACACCGAGACACTGGATAGAGCCCTCATGATCGAGTCTACTCATCGGAGAGTGAATGCAGATAAGAAGAGGAAGCAGACTGATCGGACTTCCGGACCGAGCCAGCAGCCACAGTCTACGGGACAGCAGCAGAGTAGTCGCACTCAGACGGGTCAGGGTACTTCTGGGTCATCTGGCCGACACCAGAAGTCAGGACGATCAGGACGTTCCCGGTCTGCTCAGCAGAACCGGAAACAATCCACTAGTGACTCTTTTTGCACCAGATGCGGATCCCGAGATCACATCACCTCTGCGTGCTCCTTGGGACAGTCAGTTTGCTATCATTGCAAACTGCCCGGACACATAAGACGAGACTGTACGCTGAAGTCTCAACAGGTAGCATCCGGGAGTTCTGTTTCGGGAGGACAGGTTGATCAGTCCGCTACTCAGCGAGGGGGGCCGAAAGGCCAATCTTCGCATCGCCAGCAGAGGACGGCTCCCCCTGCTGCAGCTGCATATGGCATGTACGGTCAGGAGCATTCCGGTGTTCTGATGGAGTCCCAGGGTTCTATTCCTGGACCTCAGTATCTGACTCAGCCATCGGCGCAGTATCAGTTACAGCCCCAGCCACCAGTTCAGTACATACTGCAGCCCATAGCCCCAGCTCTGACTCAGTATCCAGTACCGACTCAGTGGCAGGCTCAGACTCCGACGCAGCAGCCTTTGGCAGTGCTACCGCCTCTACCACCGTCAGACACTGGACGAGTTCACGCGGTCACCCGAGAGGATGCACAGCGGGCCGACGGATCCGTTTTCCGCGGTACGGTTTTACTTTATGCATTTTCTGCTGATATGCTAATTGATACAGGTAGTTCACATTCTTTTATATCTTGTGCATTTATGAGAGAGATTGGTAGACTACCTTCTCGTAGATCTCGACGGCTGACCGTCTCCTTACCATCTGGTGATACCTTGGATGTCACTCAGGAGGTCAGAGGTTGCCCGTTAGATTTTGGTAGCATTATACTCACGGTAGATTTGTTAGTATTGGAAATGGTCGAGTTCGATATTATCCTTGGCATGGATTGGTTGTCTGCATACCATGCCACAGTTGATTGCCAGAAGAGGGTGGTTACTTTTCGACCTCCGAACCAACCCTCTTGGGATTTCACTGGCATCAGAGACGATGGGATATCGACCATTTCTGCGATACAGGCGCAGAAACTGCTATCACATGGATGTCAGGGATTTCTATTATCGTTGATTAATACTGACGACAGCAGTAGCCCTCAGCTCTCAGACGTTCCAGTGGTCCGAGAGTATCCAGACGTATTTCCGGACGAGCTTCCAGGTTTGCCTCCTCGAAGGCAAGTGGAGTTTGCTATTGAGCTGTTTCCTGGGACTGCACCAGCATCGAAAGCTCCGTATCGTATGGCACCGAAAGAGTTGGACGAACTAAAGGTCCAACTCCAGGAGTTATTAGATAGGGGATTTATTCGCCCTAGTGTATCTCCGTGGGGGTCTCCAGTACTCTTCGTCAAGAAGAAGGATGGTACTCTGAGGTTGTGCATCGATTATAGGCAGCTGAATGCAGTGACTATCAGAAATAAGTACCCCTTGCCACGGATTGAGGATTTATTTGATCAGCTCAGAGATACATCAGTGTATTCTAAGATTGATCTGCGGTCTGGATATCATCAGCTGAGAGTTAGAGATTCTGATATTCAGAAGACAGCATTTCGCACCAGATACGGACATTACGAGTTTTTGGTAATGTCATTTGGGCTTACCAATGCTCCCGCAGTATTCATGGATCTGATGAACCGTATCTTTCTGGAATACCTAGATCAGTTTGTTATTGTGTTTAACGATGATATATTGATCTATTCGCGTTCTGAGGAGGAGCACGCGCAGCATCTTCGCATAGTCTTGGAGACTTTGCGACGACATCATCTGTATGCGAAGTTCAGCAAGTGTGCATTTTGGCTATCCTCAGTTGGTTTTCTGGGACATGTGGTGTCTAGCGAGGTATTTCAGTAGATCCACAGAAGATCGAGGCTATCACCAGCTGGGAGCAGCCGAAGTCAGTCCAGGAGATTCGCAGTTTCTTGGGCTTGGCTGGATATTACCGATGATTCGTTGAGGGTTTCTCCAGCATTGCTATGCCGTTGACACGTCTGACCCGGAAAGGCGTGAAGTTCACGTGGTCCGAGACTTGTGAGACCAGCTTCCAGGAGCTGAAGCGGAGATTGGTATCAGCACCGGTTTTGGTTTTACCTTCTGGTGATGACGGATTCGTACTTTACACAGACGCATCTTTTCGTGGCTTGGGCGCTGTTTTGATGCAGCACGGTAGGGTAGTCTCCTATGCTTCTCGTCAGTTGAAGGAGCATGAGAAGAACTACCCAGTACATGATTTAGAGCTAGCCGCTATTATCTTTGCTTTGAAGATTTGGCGACATCATCTTTATGGTATTACTTTTGAGATTCTTACTGATCATAAGAGTCTCAAATATATTTTCACCCAGAAGGAACTCAATCTCCGACAGAGGAGATGGATGGAGTTCCTGAAGGATTATGATTGTACTATTAGCTACCATCCGGGTAAAGCTAATGTGGTTGCTGATGCACTTAGCAGGAAGTCCAGAGGGACTTTAGCTTGTCACCGAGTTTTAGTCACGGACTTAACCGAGTTGGGCCTTGAGGAGCAGGGACGGACAGAGCAGGGTATTCTTGTTACCATGGTTGCTCAGTCGTCGATCAGGATGAGGATTCGAGAGGCCCAGGCCGGAGATCAGCATTTACAGTTCATTAGCAGCCAGATAGCTTTCGGACAGCAGACTGAGTTTACACGAGACGATGAGGGGATTGTTTATTTCCGAGGCAGATTATGTGTACCTCAGTCTCACCCGGTCATGGAGGAGTTACTTCAGGAGGCTCATCGATCTAGATTTGCTATCCACCCAGGTGGGACCCGTATGTATCGTGATTTGAGGCGTTCCTATTGGTGGAACGGTATGAAGAAAGACATCGCAGATTTTGTAGCTAGATGTCTTGTCTGTCAGCAGGTGAAGGCCGAGCACCAGAGACCTGCTGGATTACTTCAGAGGATCCCTATTCCCGAGTGGAAGTGGGAGCACATTACTATGGACTTCGTGGTTGGTTTGCCTAGGACTCGACGAGGCCATGATGCGATTTGGGTAATCGTTGATCGATTAACCAAATCCGCACACTTTTTAGCGATCCGGAAGACTGATTCTCTGGATCGATTAGCAGAGTTATACTGTCGTGAGATTATTAGATTACATGGTGTTCCTTTGAGCATCATATCAGATAGAGACCCACGGTTCACGTCCCGATTCTGGCAGAGTCTGCAGCAGGCCTTGGGCACACAGCTTCGTTTCAGTACGGCATTCCATCCGCAGACAGATGGGCAGTCAGAGCGGACTATTCAGACATTGGAGGACTTGCTGAGATCTTGTGTCATGGACTTCGGAGGCAGTTGGGAGGACCACCTGCCATTAGTGGAGTTCGCCTACAACAACAGCTATCATTCGGCTATCCAGATGGCACCGTTTGAGGCGTTGTATGGTAGGCCTTGTCGGACACCCATCCTCTGGGAAGAGGTTGGGGAGGCCCAGCTGATAGGACCTCAGAGAGCTCAGCAGGATGCAGAGTTAGTTCGCACTATTAGACGGAGGATGTCAGAGGCCCAGGACCGTCAGAAGAGTTATGCTGATCAGAGACGGAGACCCCTGGAGTTCTCCATTGGTGATCACGTATTTCTTAGAGTTTCACCCACGAAAGGGGTGAAGAGATTTGGTCTCCGAGGTAAGCTAGCTCCCCGATATATTGGACCATTCCAGATCTTGGAGAGGATCGGAGCAGTAGCTTACCGTCTGGCGCTACCACCATCTCTAGCTGGCATTCATGATGTATTCCATGTATCTATGCTGAGGAGATACGTATCCGATCCGGCACATGTTCTGTCAGATATATCTGTTCCTATTCAGCCTGATGTTACTTACGAGGAGGTCCCGGTACGGATTCTGGACCGTAGAGAGCGTCAGCTGCGGAACAAGACTGTCCGACTGGTTAAAGTCGGATGGCAGCATCATTCTGACGAGGAGGCTACGTGGGAGCTGGAGGATACGATCCGAGCTCGATACCCCCATCTTTTTACTTGAGGTATGTGGGTTAGAATTCCTTTCAGCATTTATACTGTTTGGTTATATTTTAGTGTTTGCTGTTAGTTATAGCGAAATTTGGGGACCAAATTTTTATTAGTAGGGGAGGATGTGAGATCTCGGAAAAATTTAAATAAATAAGGTTATTTGGGAAATAGCCTTATAGAATTTTTCCGGAATTTTTAGAAATTTTCTGGGGATTTTTCGGAGCTCGTACGACGAGTTTTGAGGAGATCAATTCCGGGTACGGATAAGGCCTATTTGGGATACCCATTTAAGTGAGGAAATGTTTTTAATTATAAATCATTTTCTTTTCTTTAAATTCCCTTCCCAAGTGCCGTTTCCCCCAAACCCGACGCCGATCACCCGAGTCTTCCTCCTCTCCTTACTTCCCCGATCTCCCTTCCGTCTCTGTGCTCTCCCTCTCTCGCGGATCACTCGGCGCCGAGGCCGAAGGAGACTCATCATCGGAGCTCGACGGTGCCGAGGAGCTGGATCCGATCGGGGGTCCTGATCCGGTGAGTTCTGCGGCTGAGCGTCAACGGCGAGGTGGCTAGGGCACGGTGAGGAGCAAGATTCGCCGACACCCAACCGATCGACCTCCGTTCTTCTCTCCTCGCGCTGCTCATAGTGCGATCCACCTCTTCAATGGCCGGATCTGGATCGAGCCGTGCCACCCGACCGCCGGCGTGAAAGGGGCGATTAGGGCTTCAAAGGTAAGCAATCGAACCTTCTGTTGCGTTCTTGTTTCAATCCATGCCTTAGATCCATCGCCGGAGCTTTGCCCTTTGGATCTTTTGGTGCTAGATGATTTTGATCCTCTTCTTTGTGGCTGATTTAGATCACGGGATTGATTTCCAGGTGAGGTTTG
The DNA here is from genome assembly GCF_018446385.1 of Zingiber officinale. Lineage (NCBI taxonomy): Eukaryota > Viridiplantae > Streptophyta > Magnoliopsida > Zingiberales > Zingiberaceae > Zingiber > Zingiber officinale. The sequence goes on from NC_055997.1 coordinate 109,650,353, forward strand.
GTGATCAGTGAAGTGAGGGTCTGTTGCTGTGAGGCTGGAATTGTGATCATTGCGGTGAAATTGAGGGCTGTGGATCAATAGGTGTGGCTAGGTTTCTTGTTCTTGATTCCAGAAATTGCTTGGTCTCGGCAGCAACAATCCTCTTATCCCAATAGCCACAGTAGCTGTGGAATTGAGGTATGGTTTTTGATCTTGCTGTAGGTTAGTTAATTTAGGTTTATGATATGAATTAGGAGTATTTGGATTACTAGTTGTTGATTATGATTAGATTTATTTACGTAGATTTAATCTAATGGAATAATTAGGGTTAAGCAATTAACCCTAATTAACTATTGGATCTAATCTAAGTTTGGATTTCTAATCAAATTGGTGGTTAGGGAATAGGTAACTAACCCTAATCGACCATTAGGTTTAGTTAGGTAAGTTGTGGTTATGTGATTAGGGTTTTGCCCTAATTTGATATTAGGGATTTTACTTAGCTATTCATTTGGATTTAGCTAAATAAAATATATATATTGTTTGTTGACACAGGATTCTGATTCGAGACAGGCGTCTCGACGTTGACTTCGGATTTGGGATTGTACCTTCTATTTGAGGCGGGTACCCTTTGACTTATCTTTTGATAATGTCTTATGATATGTGTAGCTTATATATATTTACTAGTGGTAGATAGTAGATCATTTCTTCCCTGGTTTTAGCTAGTTGATACCTATCACATGTTTCATCTGCTAGTTGCTTTACTTCAGGATTGGGTATTATATCTCTTGCCATGTGTATATATGATCATAGAGATGCATATCTATAGTGCTCTACTCTACTGGATTAGTTGCTTTACATGTGTGATACATGCTCTTGGATTCATGATACTTACATCATTGTTATATGTGATGTCTTTGGATTTATGCTGTTTATTATCATCGTTATATATGTGTTTGTCTGTTTGGCATCTACACATATGGAGGATATGTTCAGGTATGATATATTGTAGCCGCATGCACCATATCGCATGATTGCATGCTGGGCGATTGACGACTCCATTATTGTTGAGCTCGTCGGCCGGCTACATTGACCTGCGCACCACGTGACCACTACATGGGTAGTGGCACAGCACACAGGGTGTGTAGGTTGCCCGGTGGTGCTCCGCTGGAGGCTCCACTCATGGGTAGTGTGATAGGCAGCGTGGTAGCACACCGGGGTCCCTCCCTGTGTCCCGTGAGATCCGAGGCTAAGCGTCAACGCCGAGGTGGATAGGGCACGGTGAGGAGCAAGATTCGTCGACTCCCAACCGATCGACCTCCGTTCTTCTCTCCGCGCACTCCTCAGTGTGCGATCCACCTCTTCACGGGCCGGATCTGCATCGATCCAGATCACCCGATCGTCGGCGTGGATTGGTCTTTAGGGCTTCGATGGTATGAAACATCGACCGATGCTTTCTTCTTTACTATCTTGTCTCTGTATGTTTACCGACGCACCTCCTCTGTGAGGTTGATTTATTTCAGTTATGCATTTTCTTATTATTCTTGCTATAGACTGTACTTTATGCCTATTGCTGGTTACTACAGTTTATTTCGGCTATGCATATCTGTTATTCTGTTAGGAGACTATACCGTAGGTTGTATGGTTAGAGAACTGTACTCTTGATCCCATGGTTTAGGAGACTGTACCTTAGGCTATTACTGGTGGTTATATGTTGCTGTACATATCTATTGGATTACCTGTTGAGTTCTTTGAACTCACCCCGTTGTTACTATTTTTCAGGTTGAGGCCGTCGGGAGATATTCCAGTCGCTAGCCCCATTAGCGCGAGGATTTTCTTTGTCGGATTTATTCTGCTTTTGCGTCTTATATACTTGTATTGTGGGTTTGTATTGTGGACTTTATGTCGAACCTTTGGGTTTGCTGCTTTTGTTTTCCGCTGCAGATTTTCACACTACTTCGTGGATTTGTTTTCTTCGTTGTAGTGGAGTATGATGTGTACGTATATCTTTGTTGGTTTTATATCGTTCTTCCTTATTAAACTGCGTGGATTGAGTATATGTTGAGCTGTGTGGAATATTGATATAAACTGCGTGGTTTGTTTCTTATTTGTACTGTATTGTTCCGGCCGAGTGTGGCCGAGGCATAGATATATGTATACTGAGATTCATATTGTCCGCCGTACAGGGGAGATGCTGCCGAAATTTCTTCGGACAGGGACTACCTGGGGCGTGACAAAAATAGCTGTAATAAAAGAGAGACAGGAAATTTAACTTGGTTACAACCCAGAAGGTTATTAATCCAAGGCAGTCGAACAACTCCAATAGAATGTCTCCTTCACTATAGATGGAGAAGCCTTTTTTACACTAAGAACGCTCAGAAGTTGCTAGGAACTCTATATAGCTCCAGGGGCCTTTATATAGCTCTTGGAAATCCTATCTCAAGTGTTGAGGGCGCCTCTAAGGGGTTTGACCGGATAAAACTCCATCCGATTGCAAACGGTCACTTTGGCCAAGTCGAAGGCACCTCCAATGGCCTTGAAGGCGCCCTAGACTGGTTGAGGGCGCCTTCAAGGCAATGAAGGCACCTCCAAGCCTGCAGTCAGCGTAGGCGCCTTCAGAAATTCGTTGAAGGCGCCTCCAGCTAGCTTTTCCAGTTCCTTTTGTCTTGTTCTCTTCTTCCGAGGCTCTGATTGCTTGGGTGATTGCAGCCAACTGAAATATAGCTCACCCGAACTCAATTTCTGGCCTTCTCCTCGAGCAGGCTTCTGACCCGGTTTCTCGTCCCTCGAACGCCGCGTATGTTCTTCTCGTCCACCGGTGTACTCTTCCGTAGCTTTCTCGTCCTTCGAACGCACCGAGCCCGTCGGCTCCCTTCCCATGTCGTCCTTCTCGCTAGCTGCGTCTTCCGCTCGACTTCCTGTGCTCCTAAGCCATTGCACACTTAGACACAAAGATCAAATAATAAGCAGGACCTAACCTAACTTAGTTGATCACATCAAAACAACCACGGGGGTCCAATAGTAACTGGTCTTAGACAAGAGATACACGGTCTTAGGGAGGAGGAGCATACTTGACACCTCCAACTAATGGATATACATAGATCTTGGAACTCAGACCCCCCTCTACCATCCTCTTAGTATCTTATCAGATATTGGCTTATAGACTGACTTATTTTGATATTAGAGTTGTATATTTAACTACACTTAACTTATGCATCTTAGTCCTTACCTTTGACTTATGCTAAATTTCATCAAATTTAGTACACTTTTAGGAATATATTCATTAGCATAGGATGTTTTAATTACTTATGTTTTTCAAAGCTTACATATTTTTTAAACTTATATTTTTCAAAACTATATTATTCAAAGACATATGTTTTTTAAACCTATCTTTTTCAAAATCTATGTTTTCAACTTATGTGGACTTAGTCTAGCTTTCCCCTAAAACACATGAACTTATAGTTTTAGGCAATTAACATCTCACAAACACATTAAGATTACCTTACTTATATATTGAAAATACTTAGAATGGTGTAAGATGCTTAAGACCAAGCTTAGATTTTAGGTATTTATATCGGTGCATCATCATAAGTCTAGCTAAAATACCTATTGGTGCAATTTGCACTAACAATCTAACTCAAGTTTTGATAAATGACAAAAAAGTTAAGTTAGATATAATTGTGATCTAACCACTTTATCAAGTGTGCAGGAGTTAACCAAATAGGTTGATGGGTCGATCGGATATTTGATGAGAAGTCTAGATAGATCGACGAGCTGACCAGATATTTGACGAAAAGTCCAGATAGGTCGATGGACCGACCGAATATCTGGCGAGAAGTCCAGATAGGTCAACGGGTCAATCGGATATCTAGCGAGAAGTTCAAATAGGTCGACAGGCTGACTGGATATCTGGCAGGAAGTTCATATAGGTCGACGAGCTGACCGGATATCTGGCAAATTGATAAGTAAAGATAAGTCATTGGAGGAGAGTGACTAAGTGAGGATGTGTCCCGGTTGAGGGGACAGTAGCGTCGATCCATGTTACGTCCATTTCGGATCCCTAATCTGAGACCTTAACTAGTTCCTGGCCTTGGGAGGACAGAAACTAATTACTACTATTCATTATTATTATACTAACACTTATCTTTTAGGTCATTACTTAGTTTATTGGACTAACATTATTTTGTAGGACAGATAAACAAATTTGTCTTTGGATGAACAGTGTTCGAAGGCGCTTTCAAGTAGCTAAAGGCGCCTTCGCATTGTTCATCGAAGGTGTCTTCCATGGCTATGGAATACGCCTTCCGCAAGATGAAATTTGGACGAAGTCGTGGATAGAGGCCAGACTATTTGGGATCAACTTTCTCAAGTTAGAGGCACCTCCCAAGGCAATGGAAGGCGCCCTCAATGCCCTATATAAGGCAGTCTCGAGGAAGCTTCAAGATATAATATTTATACGAACTACTACGCATCTATTTAAAGTTCCGACTGCTCCGAGCACTTGCTACGGCTTTGCTATAAAGCTGCTATGCCTGACGACTACTCCGAGTGTTGGTATTAAATTGTTCGATGCGCAACGGAAGGTGTGAAAAATAGATTAAACGCCTTTTAAAATTTTTCACAACAAAACAATTTTGTTTAGATCGAACAAAAGATCTTGTTTAATTATAAAATCTCTTATAATTCAACATGCAAACATTATAATATTTTCTTTATAATTCTACAAAAATAGAATCTTTACCTTGAGTTTGCGCCTAAGATTCGCAGGTCGCCGGAGTTCTTCACAGGTTGTCGGAGTTCTTCCAATGCCACGATCTTCCTCTCCAATTCTTCGAATCAACGGATGGACAAAAGTGTGGGCTAACTCTTTTAACTTTTCTCACAAAATGAACTATAGAATTTTTCACCAAAAATTCTCTTTTCATTCTTTCTTTTTTTTCGAGAGAGAAAGAGAGATGTATAATATAGTAAGGAGAGAGGGGAACATGTATTATGAACATGGGAGAGAAAGAGGGAAACGTGTACTATCGAGTGGGAGAGAAAAGAGGGGAACATGTATACAAAAGTGGAAGAGAAAAAAATGGGAACCTGTATTATAAAGTGAGAGAGAAAATTTATAATATTCGCAAATATTGATTTCTCTCTTTTATATTTTATTCGTAATTAAATTACAAATAGAATATCTAAATACTTGATTTTTCTCTTATATATATTTTATTCATAATCAAATTACAAATAGAATATCTGAATATTTGATTTCTCTCTCTTTTATATTTTATTCGTAATCAAATTACAAATAGAATATCTGTATATTTGATTTCTCTCTCTTTATATTTTATTCGTAATCAAATTACAAATAGAATATCTGAATATTTGATTTCTCTCTCTTTTATATTTTATTCGTAATCAAATTACAAATAGAATATCTGTATATTTGATTTCTCTCTCTTTTATATTTTATTCGTAATCAAATTACAAATAGAATATCTCCTTTTAGTAAAAATAATAAACAATTTATTAGTTAATAAATTTTGTGAGAATAAATAATTAATCAAATTAATTATTTAAGAGTATCCATCATGATTATACGAAGATGATTTGGGGACCATGGACCCATAATTTCAAGCTCCAATAAATTTAGATACAATTAATTAAAGCTCTTTAACTAATTATCTAATTTATTAATTCCGAGATTATTCCACTAAAATCCAGAATTGCACTCTTGAGAATTATGGAACATATTTACTCAAAAGATTTGAACAGTCCATTGATATAATCATTACATGTCGATCAACCCTCCGTTCATGGTTCACAAATAGAGCTAGGCGAAATTACCGTTTTACCTCTCTATTTGTATCTAAAACCTTAAATACCATTGATTCACTAGTGAATAGTTAATTCATAATCTAATTATGAATTAGAGCGCTCAAACTATTCAGTGCTAGAATCAACACTCAAGAGAACCATTTTAGCATCCTTTCGGAAGTTACGGATTCCGTATCTATAAATCATATTCCCAGCTGAATGTATAACTGAGTCTCCAAAATGTAAGTGTTACACCTATTATTTAAAATAGATTTTAACAAACAAATCAAGAGACTTGTTAATACAAACAAGGAGTCTATGACAAGTCAGGATTTAGATTGATCTACATATGATCATCTTAGCGATGTTGATTCGAGTCTTTGTAATGGTACTTAAACATAGACACTTAAATCACATCTGGTCCTTGTCCTATATAATTATGTTATATAAAATGCCTCTGCTTAGTGTCATTACACTGATTGTCCGGATAAGACTATCATATTCATAATGTCAGCGAACTGCATTCATGATTTCCAATTAAAGATCCATACTTTAATCAATCATAGACATTTTAAATATATTATCTATGATTTTAATCCTCTTGTATATAACAATCTTATATACTAAAATCATAGTTACAACAATATATTATGGATTTTATATAGATATTCATTTTTATACAAATAAGCATAAAACAATCAAACAATAAAATAAATGCTTCTTTTATTTAATTCAGCAATTAATAATAAATATCTGTTTTATGGGCATATTACCAACAAACTCCCACTTGACCTAAAACAGATGAGACATATCTCTAAGACTCATTCCCTCTAAGTGACCTATGAACATTTTTTCAGGTAATGTCTTGGTGAACGGATCTGCAAGGTTCTCTTTCGACGCTATCTTCATAACGTCGACATCTCCTCGACGTACAATCTCCCTAAGGAGATGATATACTTTCTTTCTATGTGCTTGCTTCTTTTATGACTCCGTGGTTCTTTTGAATTTGCCACAGCCCCACTGTTGTCACAATACAGGGTTAATGGTTTATCCATATCTGGAACTATTTCCAGATCAGAGTAGAACTTTTTCAGCCAACCTGATTCCTTAGCGGCTTCACAAGCTGCTATATATTCTGCTTCCATGGTAGAATCTGCTATGCTGGATTGTTTAATGCTTCTCCAAACAACTGCTCCTCCACCAAGAATAAATATTGATCCAGACGTCGACTTTCGAGAGTCCTTATCTGATTGGAAATCAGAATCAGTATATCCCAAGGGGTTCAGGACTCCTCCTGAATAGACAAGCATATAGTTTCTTGTTCTTCGCAGGTACTTGAGAATATGTTTTACTGCAACCCAATGATCTAATCTTGGGTTTGACTGGTACCGACTAACCATTCCCACTGCATAGCAAATATCAGGCCTAGTGCACAACATAGCATACATAAGACTCCCCACTGCTGATGCATATGGGATACGTCTCATATGCTCTTCCTCTTGCAATGTTTTGGGACATTGTGCCTTCGAAAGAGTAATTCCATGTTGGGTTGGTAAGAGACCTTTCTTGGAATTTTGCATCGAAAAATGTGTGAGCACCTTATCAATATAAGTTGCTTGAGATAATGCTAGGAGTTTATTCTTCCTATCTCGAATAATCTGGATCCCAAGAACATAACTTGCTTCTCCCAAATCTTTCATTTGGAATTGCTCAGTCAACCAAGTCTTTACATGAGATAACACTATTATATCATTTCCAATGAGTAAAATGTCATCTACGTAAAGGGCTAAGAAAACCACACTTTTAGCATTGATGAGCTTGTAAACACAAGGTTCATCAATATTTTGTTGGAATCCATAGGTCTTAATAATCTCATCAAACCTAAGATTCCATGATCTGGATGCTTGCTTAAGTCTGTAAATAGACCTTTGTAGCTTGCAAACTTTCTGCTCATGATCTTTAACTACGAACCCTTCTGGTTGCACCATATAGATGCTTTCTTCAAGATGACCATTCAAAAAGGTTGTCTTGACATCCATTTGCCAAATCTCATAGTCAAGACAAGTGGCAATGGACAAGAGAATGCGGATAGACTTTATCATGGCAACCGGAGAGAAAGTTTCTTCATAATCAACTCCTTCCTTTTGGGTATAACCCTTTGCCACTAGTCTAGCTTTGAAAGTCTCTACTTCTCCATTCACACCTCTCTTTTTCTTGAAGATCCATTTACATCCTATGGGCCTGACATCTTCAGGTGGATCTACAAGTTCCCAGACTGAATTAGAGTATATTGACTCTATTTCTTGGTTCATGGCTTCTTGCCATTTTTCCTTATCAAGATCATTCATTGCATGTTGATATGATGATGGATCATCATCATTGGTATCGACTACAACAATATTTGTTTCACCGTCCTGTCTGTAGTGGGCAGGAGTTCTAACAACTCTCTCACTTCGTTTAGGTACCAAACTTTCCTGATTAGGAATAGTGGTTTCTTTTTCTTTCCTATTATCTTCAACAATCATCGGTTGTGAAATGATCTGATCATTTAGCAATTCCTCGAGTACAACTTTCTTCGAGGTTTGAAGTTTGTCATATAGTCATTCTCAAGGAAAGTAGCATGTGTTGATACAAATACTTTCTTTTCTTGTGGGCTAAAAAACAAACCTCCTCTCGTGCCTTTTGGGTAGCCAACAAACAAACACACTTCTGTTCGTGGTTCCAATTTCCCAGATTTCCCTTTTAGTACATGTGTTGGACATCCCCAAATTCTAAAATGGCGCAAACTAGGTTTACGCTCATTCCACATTTCTATTGGGGTCTTAGGGACTGATTTTGATGGTACCACATTCAAAATATAGACCGTTGTTTGTAAAGCGTATCCCTAAAAAGATGTAGGTAGCGAGGCATAACTCATCATGAATCTAACCATATCTAACAAAGTTTGATTCCTTCTTTCAGCAACACCATTTTATTGCGGAGTTCTAGGAGCCGAGAGATGGGATATAATACCTTTCTCAATTAGGTGATTCTTGAACTCGGTATCAAGGTACTCACCTCCTCGATCTGATCGAAGTATTTTTAGTGATTTACCTAATTGCTTTTCAGCTTCAGCTAGAAACTCCTTAAACTTTCCAAAAGTTTCTGATTTCCTTTGCATTAGGTAAACATATCCATATCTCGAATAATCATCTATAAATGTGACGAAATATTCATAACCTCCTCGTGCGTGGACATTCAATGGTCCACACACATCAGTATGCACTAACTCAAGTGGTTCTTTGGCCCTTTCGCCCTTCAAAAAGAAAGGTCTTTTAGTCATTTTCCCTTCTAGACAAGATTCATAAACTGGTAGAGTGTTAACAATTAACTCTCTCAAAGGACCATCCTTTGTTAGTCTATTTAGCTTATCTAAATTGATATGACCTAACCTAAGGTGCCATAGATATGTTTCATCACTATTTGTAAGTTTTTGCCTTTTGTTAGATTTTGGATAAGCTACTTTGAATAGTTCAGTATTTAATGATAAATTTTCACAAGGCTTAAGGACATATAACCCGTTTTTCATACATGCATGACAAATTTCAAGACCATTTCTTGAAATAGAAATTCCATTTTCATAAAAGGAAATACCAAATAATTGTTCATGCAATTTTGAAATAGAAATCAAATTCCTACAAAATCTAGGAATAAAATAAACATTGTTCAACACTAAATATTTATTTTTAAAATTTAAACGGGTGACTCCCACTGCCTTGACTGAAACTAATGCCCCATTGCCAACTCTAAGTGTCAACTCCCCATCTGCAAGCTCCCTTAAAGAACTAAGTAACTATATCGAAGAACAAACATGATTAGTGGCTCCTGAATCAACTATCCAGAAGGAGGAGTCATCCTCTACTAAACAAGCTTCTAAGACAAGTAAATCAAATTTACCTTTCTTCTTCTCCTTCAACTCTGCGAGGTATTTTGGACTGTCACACCCCAGAGGAGTCCCTGTCCGAAGAAATTTCGACAGCATCTCCCCTGTACGGGTGACAATCTGAAGCATTACTACATACAAAATATACCTCAGCCACACTCGGCTGGAATATATATACAAAATATAAACAACATAACACGCAGTTTAATATACTCAGCTTATCCGGCGGGACAAAAATGAAATAAACACAACCACACAGTTTATATCATCAGCCCACTCGGCTGGAACAAAATAAATACAACCACACAGTTTAATAAGCCTACACGGCTGAACGTAAACACACAGCAGCGGAAGACATAAAATGATACGAACGTAAAACTAACAACGACACTAATAAAAATACCTGTCATCACAGACTTGACCCAAAATTCACATCGACTTATTGAAAAATAAAATACACAAAAACAATATACCACTCCAACCGATAACAAAACCAAAACGAAAACTATCCTCGGGTGTGACGTGGGACTGGCAGTCGGGACTCTCTAAGCATCCATGACTCATCTACCTGTTACCTGGCGAAAGGAAACCATTTTGTGGGGTGGTGAGTATTGGAACTCAGCGGGTAAGGAAAGAGATAGTGCATGAACATAACATGTAAGTATAGAGTGTCAACAGTATACAACCTCATAAGAAGAATAGCAGATACTACAATAGAACCAAAATAAATGCTCATACCTGGAACCATATCCTAGGCTAGGTATAGTAGGTCAGAACTGGTACTAATCTGATACAGTACTGCTCATACTACAGAGGTAATAAGCAAGGTATATACAAATCTCCAATGACTAAACATCTACAATGAGAATATATCTCAACCTAAGCAAGCATATCAACATATGTGAACAACAACAGTAAGCAATAACAGCATATATAGACAGCAGCAGCCAAAACAAATATAATAATAGCGTATGCACGAATGGTCACTCCCGCCCACCTCTCCACACCATGACCTCTGTATGGTCGAGAGGTCGGGTTAGTGACAGACTGTACACCACTCCAGCTACCACTCACACGAGTAGTCGAGGGGACAGTTGCATAGTAGCTAACTAGCTACATCTACGACGGGGTCCCTGTTGCTCGTACTCCAGCTACCACTACCCATGAGTGGCCGAGTGCGGCACGACAGGACAAGCGACATCAACTCCAGCTACCACCCTCTCGAGTGGCCGAGGATGCGACCCTAGTCAACGACTCTCTCGACCGCAAGGGAGAATTGGTCGTTGACATGCATGCCATGACATGATGCGCCAAATGCAACAATCATCATACAAACATAAGCAAAAATTAGGTATGCTACATGAAGCCAGCATGCTCAATATAGTACATAAATAAATAACAGTCAAAGCATACAAACATGGTATCTAGTATTTGCTACTGATCATGGACAACAACGAAAGACTGTATAGATATGGAAACGAATTTCTCAAAGATTGTGTGGAAGTATCAAGCGCAGGAAAATAAGAGTGGAGTCAAGGTAAAAAAAATAATTTCTTATCCAGAATAGTTCATGCACCAAAGTCAAAGTACTAAAAGAAACAAAGCAAGAAGTACCCGCCTCAATAGAAAATCAAGTTCAGAAATCCTCCGTCGAGACGCCCGTCTTGAATCAAAGTCCTGTAACGCATAATCTATAGATTTAGCTAATTACATAAATTAATTATCTAAAATAAATCCCTGGTTAAAATCTAATTCATTGATCATCTAGGGTTAACTTCGTTAAACTCAAATCGTTCCACTAATCGATTAGATTATAATCCAACCTAACCTTAAATCAAATTAAAACAACCTACTCCTAACTTAACCACAAGTTAACCTAACTACATATGAACAACCAACTATATAAAGAATCAAACATATCCAAACAAACTCACCCAAATTGATATCCTAGCCTACGCTTCACAGCCGCAGAAAATCGTCGCCAAAATCTGGTGGCCGAAATTACAATGAAGTTGCTGCCGGAACACACGGAGCTGCTGGAACCCTGAGCTAGGGCAGAATGAAAAAATGTTGTCGGCAGTCTCTCTGTGGTGATCAGCGTCGAGGACAACTAGAGTTCGGCTGGCCGGCGCTAGGGCAGAGATCAAGGGTAGAGGAAAGGGTCGGCGCTATCGGGCAGTAACGGTGCAGAGAAGGGCAAACCCTTTTCACCTCTCGCCGGCGTTAGGGCAGCTCGGGGCTGGCTGGAGGTCTATTGGCCGGCGTCGGATGCCGACCGACGAGGCTTGCCTCTCAGTCAGGTGGTGATCAGCGGCTGCGCAAAAAGAAGAGGGAAGAAGGAGAAGAGGTGGTTGGTCGTGGATCTCGGTGTCGAGGTCAGCGGCGCTTAGCATCGATGGAAGAGGAGTGGTTCGGCGCACGGGTGGCTGGCGATCGGTGTCGGGCCGATGCGGTCGGCGGTGACGCAAGAGAGGAGTCGGCAGGGGAAGAGGAGAGGCGCGCGTGTGAGGATGCTAGGCACGACAATTTAGGTTTTTATAATATAAACTTAGGTTTAGATAAATTAAAACCTAAGTTTATTCCTCAATTAACTGCCATATTTGGGTATTCCAAATGGACCTTTTCCAAAACCTATAATTTTAACCCCTCAAAATATGTCATACGAGTTTCGATTAAATCCCAAAAAATTTCTAAAAATTCCTGAAAAATCTAATAAGATTATTTGTCAAATAACCCTATTTTTAATTATTATTTTATTGCCGTAATTTACACGGACAGTTCCTTTTCCAGTGTCCATCTACACCGCAGTGGAAACATTTTCCTTTAGGTTTCTTCTCGGCCTTCTTGCATCTGGTTTTGTTGTTCTTAGACCCATCCTTTGTCTTTTTGAATTTACCACCAGATTTACCACCTTTAGCCATTTTTCTCTTCAAACCTTTTGAAGAATTGGGTTTATTAACAATATTTGCTTCAGCCTTGTTCTTCACAAGCCCTAAGATAGCTTCAAAGGTTTCATTCAGCAGCTGAGTCAACCCATAATTCAGCTTATTCATAATATAGTTGCTGGTGAACGGGATGAAGTCACTAGAGAGCGAATTCAAAATTATGCTCACTTGTGTACCCTCATCAATTACAACCCCATGCATCTTAGCCTCAGAAAAATAATTTGTCATCTGCATGACATGATCACGAACATGAGTGCCAAGAATCATTCTAGCATTTGTGTACTTTCTTGTGGCCTCATGATGAGCTTGCTCAGATTATTGCCCAAACATTGTTAGCTAGAGCCCTAGAGCCAATCATTTGATGATTGTATATTGGACTTATTGGATCATATTCTATATAAATAAAGGCATTTGGATTTTGGTTATTATACTTACTTGTATTGGTGTCAAATAAACTAAGTATAATAATGTTCCTGAGTAGACGGTTCTCACCTATATCAATCAGTTAGTTGAACCGATAGTGAAATGATATAGGGAACACTACTCTTAATCATTCCTAGTCGAGTATTAACATTCAGGGACAATGTTAATGCAATAAGACTAGCATGTAGGTCAACTCGATGACTTGATCTCACAAGTCATGGATATAGAGATATCAAGTTGACACATGGGTATGCATTAGAGAATGTATACTGAATGACCCGCCATGAGAAAGTATCATGGATCGTTATATGAGTGTCATATACTTTCTCATGTGGCTATTAGTATGACTACTAGTCCTTAGACCTGAAGTCACCATGGTTCCCTACATAAGGAGTTATGTATTTTGGTTTCGTCAAACGTCACCCGTAACTGGGTGGACTATAAAGGCGATTACTGGGTATGTAACGAATTATGCAGAGGGATGTGAGTGATGTAGATGAGATCTATCCCTCCTATATGACGGGAGAGACATCGGTATTCTTGATAGAGTGAGACCACGAAGTGCATGGCCATGCCCAAATGAGTCAATATATGATATTGAGCTCATTTGATTTAGTGAGTCTACTTGGAGTTCAAGATTTAGATTGGTCAGAGGATGACACGGTCTATGCCTCACATTGATCAATCTAGATGTCTAGGATAGAAGGACACTTGTCATATTTTGTGAGGAGTCACAATTAGTAGTCACAAGGTGATGTTGGATCTCAACATTTCTTGTAACTTGGGTAGCAATGATGTATTGCTAGATGCCGCTCATTGCTTATGTTTTTAAAGGAGTTTAGAAACATTGTCAACGTTACAAGAACCTATTGGGTCACACACAAAGAACAAGTGGATGGAGATTAGGTTTATAGGATGAACCAATTGGATTAGGTTCATATGATGCACCAAGGATTGGATTCGGAAATTAGACTTATTGAGTTAGACTCAATTAGATCCAATTGTTGAATAAGTCTAATTTAAATTTGATTCATTAAGTCAATTTATATTAATGAATTGAGATTCATTAAATTGAAATTGGCTTGAATCAAAGAATGAATTCAACTCAACATGGAAGAGATTTGGTCAATTTTGACTTGACCAAAATGGGAAGTTGAAACATCAAGTTTGACTTGATGAATTACCTCTTCATGGAGGATGACTCATCCTACATGGCAGCCACATCATCTCCTAGTTGTCAAGGAGGTTGCAATCCTCCATTTAATGTGGTCGGCCACATTAAATGAGGGGGTTACTGTAATGACCCGCCTCCTACTGACTGAGCTGTAAGGCCGATCGTCACATTATGTTGTGCTAACTATTTCCTGACCATTACTAAAGACATAATGCGGAAGCTGTACCAATTAAAATTTTACTAAACTACTGACATTTCTTGGTTCGATACGTGCTAAGAGAGGTAAACTAACTACTCATAACACGTTTCACCTTCCCCATGGCCAAGGAACTGAACTTAGACACTCCCCCACTGATACCAGACCTCCCAATCGATCCACGGATCGATTGGAATAGTCGGATCGATCCAGTGATCGATCCAGCCGGCTACTGTATGCGGGACATAGGTTGGATCGATCCAATGATCGATCCAGCACGCTACTGTACTCGGGCAATATTCTGGATCGATCGGCTAATCGATCCAGACTGATCAATCGATCCAGTGATCGATCCCAGAGCCTTCTGTTCACGACGGAATTGGCTGGATCGATCGACCGATCGATCCAGAAGCCTACTGTCCGCGAAACCAGGTGCCCAGTCGATCCTTCGATCGATTGGAAACTCTCGAATCGATCAGCTGATCGATTCGAGTTTCTGATTCCGTGCCAAAGGTCTAATTCCAGCACTGAAACTCTGACTTCAGCCCTGTTTCGTGCCTCAATCACTCCTACAAACTCTACAACAACTGGAAAAACATTGTAACACTATCTGCCAACATTCTAATGTCATGAAAGAAGTGCTCTAGACATAATAAGGACACGATTAACTAATTCATAACGATGAACAACTAGATTGCAAAATGCTAAATCTCTAAACAGTTCTAGTATTTAGATAAAGCTTGTTAAGTTCCCTAAGACCTTCTTCCAGGTTCCATCCACACACATCTTCACCTGCATTGACCTCTAGCCTCCACTGCTAGTCCATTTTCCTTTTACCTGTATCTGCAGTATAAGGAAAAATAGTATCTGTAAGTCAAACGCTTAGTAAGAAACCATCTACCTCACTAAAACATGCATACGATGCAAATATGTTTTTAAATCATGCTGTTTAAAGGGATATGCTAAGTACACTGAATAAACTAAACATGGCATGGCAACTAATCATATGAATCAATAAAGATAACTGAACTGAACATATAATAAGCTAAACTGTAGCTAAACTGATACTGAATTCCAACTCAACTAACATAACTAATTTGAGCTTTGAAAACTAATTCATAATAAGTGAAAATACATAATCATGCTGTTTGGGCCCGACAACTGTACTTGCTGTGCGCGCATCCCTAACTAGACCCGGGTTTGCAAGTCCCGAATTTAGTAGGGTTAACTAGGTTATCTAAACCTAGGGACGACTGTGGGAGTCCAACCCAATGGATACAATGCCACTGAAAATAAAATACTGAATATAGCTAACTGTTTTAACTTGCTGTTTCTAGGTTATCTGAACCTAGAGCTAGGTTGTCTGAACCTAGAGGCGACTGTGGGAGCCCACCCATTGGACCGTGGTCCCATATAAGCTAAAATAAACTGATTTACTGATTTAAATGCTTCTAATGCATTTAACTGAGCTATTAAAATGTCTAATTTGCATTTTAACTTAACTAGCTATTTTATCGAACACCTAGTGTGCCCCAACTCTCCCCTCTATTAGGGAGACCACTTCTAGGCACCCGACAACGTCTAGGAACCCCCACTGAAGAGGGAATACGTGTCCGGCCCGTCTAGAAGTACTCACTAAATCCCTAAATCTGCGAGGAGGGTCAAATTCACCCTATGCGTCGATAAAAACTGCATATAGCTAAACTAGTGCGTATAAAACCAAACGGAGCTACTTATACTGCAGGTGAGGGGTTTCTTACCTTGTATGCTAGATTTCTTACAAATCTAATCGCTAGAAATTCCGGTGAAGATGACTTCTCGACGACTCGCTCGCGTCCACGTGCTCTACTCGCGGAGGGGAATGTCCTTGTGCCCGAGATGTCACCGGAAGGCACTCCTATGGCCCTAGGGATGAAACCCTAGGCTTGCTTGGGTGTTGACGCCGAGAGGGGGAGGAGAGGGAGAGGTGGCGTCGGTGAGGTTAGGGTGAAGGAGAAGTTGTCGAACCAAATAAAAGAAATAACCCAAACCAACTTAAGTTTTTAATTTATATTAAGTGGGTAACTAGGCCCAACTCAAATATAAATATAAATGTTTCCCTTCTCTTTCAGCACGGCCCTGCTGGGTTCACAGGTTACTAAGGCTAACTAAAGGTTTAGCGGACCCGAGAGGTCCCGGGTTCAATTCCCGCTTAAGCCTTTTTATTCTTCTAATTATTTTTGCTACTTCCGCTACTCGGAAAATTCTGGAAAAATATCTAATAATTCCAGAAAAATCATAGAATATTCCTAAAATAGTTTTGAGAATATTCGGGCGTTACAATCCCCCATACCTTATAAAAAGTTCGTCCTCAAACTTAGAATAATTCTAGGTACTTCTGTCTCATGCTGGCTTCTGTCTTCCAAGTTGCCTCTTCTGCTGTGTGACTGTGCCAAATGACTTTGACTAATGGTACTTCCTTGTTCCACAATTTCTTAACTGCCCGGTCTATTATCTGAATAGGCCGACTATCATAGCTGAGGTCTTCGCGGATCTATACCGACTGGGGCTCAATCACCTGGGTGGCATCTGGGGTATGCTTCTTCAGCATGGAGACATGAAATACATTGTGGACAGCTGACATTTCCTGGGGTAGCTCTAGCTCATATGCTACCTTGCCCACTCTTCTGCTGATAAGGTATGGTCCCACATATCTAGGACTAAGTTTGCCCTTCTTCCCAAAACGCATCACTCCCTTCATGGGAGCTACTCTGAGGAACACCCCGATCGAAAACTCTAAGGGTCTGCTGTATCAAGATCGCTCGCGGCCTGAGATGCCTCTATCCTCCGTGGATCTGCCAGATAGGCTGTGGTATCTCGCCACTAGATCCGCCTCAAGCTCTAGTTCTTCTGCTCACCACTCTCATACCAGCAGATCGAGATCTACACCTCCGCCCATAGAGAGCCTCGTAGGTGCCATGCCGATAGTGGCTTGATAGTTGTTGTATGCAAATTCCGCTAAGCTCAGATATTTGCACCAACTTCCTTGAAGTCTAGGGCACACGCCCGGAGCATATCTTCGGCTCGATCTGACCATCCGTCTGAGGATGGAATCTTGTGTGAACTTTAACTTAGTGCCCAACGCTGACTGTACACACCCGTGATGTGAATCTGCGCCTCTCTCTGAAATGATGGTTCGTGGGACTCCATGTAGTCCGACGATCTCCTTACAACCGAGCTAGCTTCTCCATGGAGTAGGATATCTTGATAGCTAAGAAGTGGGCTGATTTAGTCAACTGTCGACTATTACCCAGATGGCGCCAAAACCATTCGTGGTTCGGGCAATCCCACTATGAAATCCATAGAGATATCCTCCCACTTCCATTCTCGAATCTGTATCCTGGTCGCTGATGTTCTGCCTTGACCCTCTGACAGGTGAGTCAGATGCTAACATATCTGGCGATGTCTCGCTTCATCCCAGGCCACCAAAAATGGTTCTTCAGGTCTTGATACATTTTGGTGGAACCTGGATGCATCGCATAGGGAGTCTTGTGAGCCTCATCTAAAATCCGTCTCCGTAGCTCCTCCTGATCTGGAACACAGAGTCTGTCACCAAAATACAACACCCCGCTATCGGACACTCTGAATTCTCTACTTTCTGATTTTGCTAGCCCTTGCTTGATTTTCTGAATTTCAGGGTCCTGCTCCTGAGCTGACTGAATATCACCAAGCAAGGTGGACTCTAAGGTCATAGTAGAGAGCTGTCCAACGATGAGTTCAAGACCGAAATCTACGATCTCCTTCTGTAGGGGTGGTGACATGGCTGCTAGAGATAATAAGGTAGCACTGGACTTTCTGCTAAGTGCGTCGGCTACCTTATTGGCTTTCCCTGGATGGTAGAGGATGTCTATATCGTAGTCTTTAACCAGCTCAAGCCATCTGCGCTGTCGCATGTTCAGATCCTTCTGAGTGAAGAAGTACTTCAGACTCTGATGATCTATATACACCCTGCACTGAGCTCCATATAAGTAATGTCTCCAAATTTTGAGAGCGAACACTACTGCTGCAAGCTCAAGGTCATGAGTAGGATAATTCTTCTCATAATCCTTGAGTTGTCTGGAGGCATAGGCGATCACCTTGCCGTTTTGCATCAGTACTGCTCCTAGTCCCAACTTAGAGGCATCACTATAGATGTCAAAGCTGCTGTTGTTCGGTAGAGCCAAAATGGGAGCACCGTCAATCTCCTTTAGCTCGTTGAAGCCGCCCTCCCCTCCGTCCACCGAAATTTCCTGCTCTTTCCGGTAAGAGCCGCTGGGGAGGCTATCCCGAGAAGTCCTCTACAAACTTTCTCAGAATATCCTACTAATCCCGTAAAGCTCCCGATTTACCGGCGTTTTAGGTCTCTTCCAGCTACTCATCGCTTCTATCTTGCGGATCTACCATGATACCATCCTTTGAGATGATGTGACCCAGAAGGACACTGATCCAACCAAAATTCACATTTCGTGAACTTGGCATATAGTGATTCTCATGAAGGGTCTGCAATCCTGTTTTCAGTGCTCGTGTTCTTCCTGAGTTCTGAATAGATAAGAATGTCATCGATAAACACAATAACAAACTTATCTAAATACTCCTGAATACTGCTCATGAGATCCATGAATGTAGCTGGAGCATTGGTCACACTAAAGGGTATGACTACGAACTCGTAGTGTCCAGATTCGTCTCAATGCCGTCTTGGGTATATCCTTCTTTAACCTTCACCGATGATAACCTGATCCGAGATCTATCTTAGAGAACACCGCTGCTCCCTTTAGATCATGCCATCGATTCGGACATTTGATCGTGACTTGTTCGGTGATCAGAGCAGCAGTCGGATGCTTCCATCCTTCTTCTTCACGAACAATACAAGCGCTCCCATGGTGAGTGACTCAGTGGATGAAACCCTTGTCGAGCAGCTCCGGTAGTTCCTTCAGTTCTGCTTGAGCCATGCGATAAGGCGCTTTGGAGATAGGATTCGCACCGGAATGAGCTCTATCTCAAAGTCAATCTCCCCTGTCTGGTGCTACTTCAGGGAAGACTACTGGTAGTCACATACGACTCGAACCTCTCTAGCTGTTGGTTCTTGTCCTGCTGGTATCGACTATGTGTGCTAAGAACCCCGTACATCTTGAATCCATCAACCTCTCGCCTCATAGTGAGAGAAACTTGGCCCTTCTCCGTGGTTCTCTCGATGAATTGAAGCTTCCGCCAGTTGGAATATGACTGTTACATTCTGACTCTATGGAGGCACCGATTTGATCAAGAAGTCCATCCCAAGATAACGTCATAGTCGGTCATCTCTAGCACTATCGGATCACAAAAGAGCTCTCAGTAATGACCGGCACTGCTCTGAGCCAGTGCGTGGATGCCATGATCTCTCCTGAAGGTAATGTCGTCAAAAACTGACCACTGAGTACCTCTGAGGGTCTTTCTAATTTTTCGAAAAACATCCTGGCTATATATGAATGGGTTGCCCTAGTATCAAATAGAACAGTAGCACTATAATGTAAAATGTTAATATGACCTGTGACAACTGTCGAGGCATTGGCTACGTCCTCTCTGGTGAGTGAGTAGATCCTCGCATTCGCCATCGCTGGAGGGGCTTCTAATCTGCCCTGGCTGATAAGTGGGCCTTCTAAAGCGGCCTGCATCTGATATAACTGAGCTGGCTGGCCTGCATACTGATTTTGTTGTGGCTGAGGAAGACCAGTCTTGTTTGGGCACTGCTTGGCCATGTGCCCTTCTTGTCCACATTCGAAGCATCCTCGTGTGCCCTTGCGACAAACCCCTGGGTGGAATTTCCCACAAGTAGCACACTTTGGATAGCTGGGTCGCTTGCTAGATGGTCCTCCTTTTGGGTCACTCCCTGATTTGCGCTTGCTATTGGAGTTCCCTTTCCAGTTAGAGCTGTGGCCTTGCTATTTTTGAGTGTGAGAGTTTCCTTGGCCTTTGGACTCTGAGGAGACTTGTCACGCTTTATCGCTTTGGTAATGCTCGTGGTCAAGGCACCGCTCACTAACTCCTCCGTGGTTTGTGGCCTATGTATGCCACCACCACGCTCATCGCTATCTCCGGCCTCGGCATCTTGAGCATCAACCGATCTCGTTCTTCTTCTGTGCTCTGGGCATAGACGAGCCAACCTGTTGAATTTCTTCACGGCCTCATGAAAGGTTGCCCTGACGAAATTCGGTGAACTCGTCAGAGTGGCGGTTTGTAACCCGTATGTGAAAGAACTCCTCAAGAATTCCTTCTCAAGTCCCCATAACATCTGGTTCACGCTTTGCTCGATTCTTTCCCACCACACGCGTGCGTGCAGAAGGAGCCACACTTCACCTTCTCATGTTCCGGCCAGTCCCGAAGCTCCATCGTGCTCTCCAATGTTTTGAACCAGGCTTGTGCATCCCATGGTTCACTAGTGCCCGAGAAGTTCTCTGCTTGACTCGCCGCTGGATCCGATAGGCTTCCTTTCTTGGCTCACCTGCTGGGGCTGCTGGTGCTCTGGCGCTGTAGGCTGGGATGGTGGAACCTCTAAGACTTCTGGAGTCGCGGTTCCGGGGTGACCGTGGGGGTACTCTCGATTAGCCTTTAAGGTGGCTATTTTCGTTGTTGTTCTAGTCAGAATCGAGCCACTAATGAAGGTCGGGGAGGCACCGAATCGCCGCCTCTTACTGGGGCTCAGTAGCTAGTGCCCTTCTAGCTGGGCGTCCTCGTGCCATTGCTAAAGACATAGGGGACAGAACATGAATAACTATTACAATCATAATTGTATAACTATCATTATCATGTTATATACTATCACATACTATCATGCAGCAGTTTATCTATAAACATGAGCTATACAAGAAAGCAAGAAACATAAATAAAGTAGAGGTATTCTTACTTGGAAGCTGCAGGTTCAATGCTGATGTGTGTGTAGGAAGTATGGAACACTACTTTGATACCACTCTGTAACGACCCGCCTCCTACTGACTGAGCTGTAAGGTCGATCGTCACATTATGCTGTGCTAACTATTCCCTGACCATTACTAAAGACATAATGCGGAAGCTGTACCAATTAAAATTTTACTAAACTACTGACATTTCTTGGTTCGATACGTGCTAAGGGAGGTAAACTAACTACTCATAACACGTTTCACCTTCCCCATGGCCAAGGAACTGAACTTAGACACTCCCCCACTGATACCAGACCTCCCAATCGATCCACGGATCGATTGGAATAGTCGGATCGATCCAGCCGGCTACTGTATGCGGGACATAGGTTGGATCGATCCAGCACGCTACTGTACTCGGGCAATATTCTGGATCGATCGGCTAATCGATCCAGACTGATCAATCGATCCAGTGATCGATCCCAGAGCCTTCTGTTCACGACGGAATTGGCTGGATCGATCGACCGATCGATCCAGAAGCCTACTGTCCGCGAAACCATGTGCCCAGTCGATCCTTCGATCGATTGGAAACTCTCGAATCGATCAGCTGATCGATTCGAGTTTCTGATTCCGTGCCAAAGGTCTGATTTCAGCACTGAAACTCTGACTTCAGCCCTGTTTCGTGCCTCAATCACTCCTACAAACTCTACAACAACTGGAAAAACATTGTAACACTATCTGCCAACATTCTAATGTCATGAAAGAAGTGTTCTAGACATAATAAGGACATGATTAACTAATTCATAACGATGAACAACTAGATTGCAAAATGCTAAATCTCTAAACAGTTCTAGTATTTAGATAAAGCTTGTTAAGTTCCCTAAGACCTTCTTCCAGGTTCCATCCACACACATCTTCACCTGCATTGACCTCCAGCCTCCACTGCTAGTCCATTTTCCTTTTACCTGTATCTGCAGTATAAGGAAAAATAGTATCTGTAAGCCAAACGCTTAGTAAGAAACCATCTACCTCACTAAAACATGCATACGATGCAAATATGTTTTTAAATCATGTTATTTAAAGGGATATGCTAAGTACACTGAATAAACTAAACATGGCATGACAACTAATCATATGAATCAATAAAGATAACTGAACTGAACATATAATAAGCTAAACTGTAGCTAAACTGATACTGAATTCCAACTCAACTAACATAACTAATTTGAGCTTTGAAAACTAATTCATAATAAGTGAAAATACATAATCATGTTGTTTGGGCCCGACAACTGTACTTGCTGTGCGCGCATCCCTAACTAGACCCGGGTTTGCAAGTCCCGAATTTAGTAGGGTTAACTAGGTTATCTATGTAGGACCGTTGGGCCGGTTAGAGGGGTTGGTAAATAACCTGTCAATTAAAAACAAACAACCCTTCCTCGAACGATTAAGCTAACACTTGTAAAATGAATTAAGCAGATAAATAAGAGCATAAAAGAAAAGACGAGGCACCAGATGTTTACTTGGTTACAACCGATGTGGTTGTTAATCCAAGGAAGATTAAGCTCAAAAACTCCTTCAGGCGGAGAAGCCTCTTACAGCGTTTAGGCACAGAAAACAGAAGCTTAACTATAACTAAAGCATACAAGTATTTGGAAATAGAATGATCGTGATTGTTGAAAAGCTTCTGGACCAAGGCTATATTTATAGCCTTGGTCGGGGCGCCTGGATGGGTTCCGGGCGCCCTCGGGGGGATAAAATTTATCCCCCAACGGTTGGATCGAGTCAAAGCTCGATCCTGTGAAAAAGTCCCTTCCGGGCGCCCCGGAGCCAAAAGTCAACCCAGTTGACTTTTGGTCCGTGCTTTCTTCTCTGGTTCAGCTCGTTCCGGTCCGCCTCCGCTTGCTTGGGTGATCTCGACATCCGGAATAGGGCTCACCCAACCCATCTTCCGGTCTTCTCGAGCGTGCTTCCTCCCGGCTCGCCCCTAATTACCGTGTCCCTTCTCGTCCACCAACAGACTCATCCGCAGACTTCGTCCCTCGCCGCACCCCGTGCCGACCTTCGCTCTGCGCCTCTTGCTCCCCGAGCAATCTTCCGCCCCGGCTTCCCTCGGAACCACCGCACTTCCTTCTCGTCCGCGGTGTACTCTTCCGCAGACTCGTCGTCCCTCGCACATGCCGCCCTTCTCGCTAGCCGCGTCTCTCGGTACCTGTGCTCCTAAGCTCCTGCACACTTAGACACAAGGTTAAATACAATGCAGGACCTAACTTAACTTGTTGATCACACCAAAACAACCTTGGGGTTCCAACAATCTCCCCCTTTTTGGTGTGATCAACCCAAGTTAAGCTAGGGTCAACAATAGATATGAAATTAAACAGTTTATTACAATAACATGCAACATGATAGAGAAAATTAAATTTCAAACATTTTAATTTTTAATTTTGTCTACCTCCCCCTAAACTTATACTTTCACTTCTCCCCCTTTGATCACAATAAAAATGGGGTACAAACGAAATCTAAGAGTTGACATTAAAAAAAAATTTTGAAACTATATTTCAATAATTTTCAGGGAAATATTTCTAAGTCAAGACAAATTTCTAAGTCATTCGACATCAAGATTAAGAAGTTTTTAAACAGAAAGCTTTATGCAAGAAAATTTCAGAGAATTAATAACATAAAGAGAAATTTTCTATGCATTTATTTATTTATATATTTTATGCTTTAATCAGAAGGTTTAAATTTCCATTTTAATTTATCAGAAATTCTTATGTCACACTTTTTCAGATTTAAAGCAAAAAATATTAAACATGCAACAATTTGTATCATGTTAATTTCTATTATTTTTTGAATTTCAAGTTCACAAAAATATTTCGATAGCATAGATTCTAACTTGATAAAATTTTCCGACGCTATAAAAGATTCTTTCGACAATGTGCAAAATTTGTTTGAAAGAATATTTTGTAATTTGCAAGAATTTTTTAATAAAAATTCTAATTTGCAGGAATTTATTAATAATAGATTTCTTAATCCGAAACACTTTTTCGATGACTCATTTTCTGAATTGCAAAACTCTTTTGAGAAAGTAATTTGTAATTCGAAAAAATATTCAAAGAAAGTTTTTGATATCATTTCTAATTTGCATAATTCTTTTGAAAAAATATTTTGCAATTTACAAAAGTTTTTCGACAAAATTTCTAACTTGCAAAATTCTTTTAATAATAATTTGCAAGGCAAGTTTGACAATTGATTTTCTAATTCGAAAAATTCTTTCGATGATTCAATTTCTGATTCGAAAGACTCTTCAGGCAATTTTTTGATTGAATCATTTAATTGATCAGAGGTTCGAGTCCATACCTGACTTACCTTGTCAGTAATTGATTCTCCCCCTATCGAGTTGCTTTCTTCCGAAGATTCTCCCCCTTCATCGATCTCGGGATGTACTTCGGCTGTTGTAATACTTACCTCAATTTCGGACTCTTCTGTCGGTGGCTCGGTGTCTATTGAGGTGTCAGCTTCTGAAGGTTCTTCGTAGAGTTGCAAGAACTTTTCCCAAAGTTCTTTTGCGCTTTTATAATATGCGACCTTTTTGAAATCTTCCTTTGGTATTACATTCAGAAGATAATATTTTGCCCGCCCATTTGCCATAGACTCCTCACATTGCTTTTCGTTCCAGAGGCGTAGATCGATTCTTTCTCCGTTCGTGTTCTTTGGTTCTTCATAACCAAATTTCATTATTAAAGAAATACCAGAATCTGAGTTAAGGTATACCTCCATTTTTTGTTTCCAGATGGAAAACTCCCCCTCGAGTGCAGGTGGGTTGTCGCTAGCTCCGGCCATCGTTTTTGTTGTGTCAGACGGCGGTTAGTCCTTCTGAGGCGTACTCGGCTCTGATACCACTTGTAGGACCGTTGGGCCGGCTAGAGGGGTTGGTAAATAACCTGTCAATTAAAAACAAACAACCCTTCCTCGAACGATTAAGCTAACACTTGTAAAATGAATTAAGCAGATAAATAAGAGCATAAAAGAAAAGACGAGGCACCAGATGTTTACTTGGTTACAACCGATGTGGTTGTTAATCCAAGGAAGATTAAGCTCAAAAACTCCTTCAGGCGGAGAAGCCTCTTACAGCGTTTAGGCACAGAAAACAGAAGCTTAACTATAACTAAAGCATACAAGTGTTTGGAAATAGAATGATCGTGATTGTTGAAAGGCGGACCAAGGCTATATTTATAGCCTTGGTGGGGCGCCTGGATGGGTTCCGGCCGCCCTGGGAAAAATCCCCCAACGGTTGGATCGAGTCAAAGCTCGATCCGTTGAAAAACCTCCCGGGCGCCCGGAATGGTTCCGGCGCCCTAGCTCGGCGCCCGAGCCAAAAGTCAACCCATTGACTTTTGGTCCGCTTTCTCGGGTTCACCCGGTCCGGGTCTTTCTGCTCCGGCCCCGCTTGCTTGGGTGATCTCGACATCCGGAATAGGGCTCACCCAACCCATCTTCCGGTCTTCTCGAGCGTGCTTCCTCCCGGCTTCTCGTCCTTACGCTTCCTTCTCGTCCACCAGCGTACTCATCCGCAGACTTCGTCCCTCGGTCGCACCCCGTGCCGACCTTCGCGCTAGCTGCGTCTCTTGCTCCCCGAGCAATCTTCCGCTCCGGCTTTCGTACCTCGGAACCACCGCGCGCACTTCCTTCTCGTCCGCCGGTGTACTCTTCCGCAGCACCTCATCCCTCGGACGCACCGCGTGCCGTCCTTCTCGCTAGCTGCGTCTTCCGCTCGAGTACCTGTGCTCCTAAGCTCCTGCACACTTAGACACAAGGTTAAATACAACGCAGGACCTAACTTAACTTGTTGATCACACCAAAACAACCTTGGGGTTCCAACAATCTAAACCTAGGGACGACTGTGGGAGTCCAACCCAATGGATATATGATCCAGTACAGTGCCACTGAAAATAAAATACTGAATATAGCTAAATGTTTTAATTTGCTGTTTCTAGGTTATCTGAACCTAGAGCTAGGTTGTCTGAACCTAGAGGCGACTATGGGAGCCCACCCATTGGACCGTGGTCCCATATAAGCTAAAATAAACTGATTTACTGATTTAAATGCTTCTAATGCATTTAACTGAGCTATTAAAATGCCTAATTTGTATTTTAACTTAACTAGCTATTTTATCGAACACCTAGTGTGCCCCAACTCTCCCCTCTATTAGGGAGACCACTTCTAGGCACCCGACAACGTCTAGGAACCCCCACTGAAGAGGGAATATGTGTCCGGCCCGTCTAGAAGTACTCACTAAATCCCTAAATATGCGAGGAGGGTCAAATTCACCCTATGCGTCGATAAAAACTGCATATAGCTAAACTAGTGCGTATAAAACCAAACGGAGCTACTTATACTGCAGGTGAGGGGTTTCTTACCTTGTATGCTAGATTTCTTACAAATCTAATTGCTAGAAATTTCGGTGAAGATGACTTCTCGACGACTCGCTCGCGTCCACGTGCTCTACTCGCGGAGGGGAATGTCCTTGTGCCCGAGATGTCACCGGAAGGCACTCCTATGGCCCTAGGGATGAAACCCTAGGCTTGCTTGGGTGTTGGCGCCGAGAGGGGGAGGAGAGGGAGAGGTGGCGTCGGTGAGGTTAGGGTGAAGGAGAAGTTGCCGAACCAAATAAAAGAAATAACCCAAACCAACTTAAGTTTTTAATTTATATTAAGTGGGTAACTAGGCCCAACTCAAATATAAATATAAATGTTTCCCTTCTTTTTCAGCACGGCCCTACTGGGTTCACCGGTTACTAAGGCTAACTAAAGGTTTAGCGGACCCGAGAGGTCCCGGGTTCAATTCCCGCTTAAGCCTTTTTATTCTTCTAATTATTTTTGCTACTTCCGCTACTCGGAAAATTCCGAAAAAATATCTAATAATTTCAGAAAAATCATAGAATATTCCTAAAATAGTTTTGAGAATATTCGGGCGTTACAGTTACCCATGTGTGGTCGGCCACATAATGAAAGGGGTTTTCATTTTTGTGGTGATTATTATTCCATCTTCTTCCTAGCTTCTTCCTCCTCCTTTGGTGTGGTTTCCGTGAGCTTTCATGGAGGGAGAAGGTGTATGAGTTGTGTTCCAAGAAAATGGTGAAGTGAAGGTCACAAAGGAGGGTACCTAGAGGATTATGTGAGATCTTTTTCCTTTCTTTCCTTTCTCCCTTTTTAAATCCTACCCGAGAGCCCTAGAAAGTGCTAGCACACTTGGGTGCTCTCTTCTCCATCCTTGTGTGTTAGAGAACACACCTTGTTCGTGTGGATATCACTAGAGAGTTGTCTACGTTGACAACTTCGAGATCCGGCGTACCATTGGATGAGCGGGATTTGCGAGGGCACGCTTCGAAGGTAAAATGTTTTTCCTTTGTAGATCTACTGTAGATCGTAGTTTAAAACTCGTACTCGTGTTTTCGGAAAGTTTTCTTCGCACGAGATCCAATGGCTAGGTTGATTCGGGGTTTCCGCGACGCGAAAACGAGGTTTTCGCGGCCCAAAAAACCCATTAGTGGTATCAGAGCCACGTGCGAAGCGAGTACGAGTTTAGATTCATATTTTTATGAAAAATATAGATCTGTAAACATTCTGTGAATTTCCTAATTTTTATGATTTTATGGGTATTTTTCTCGTAGAAGCGAAGCACAAGTGTTTTTACACTTGTAGGCTTCGACTACCAAGAAGAATTTTCCGAAACGGCAATGTTTCGACCCAAATTGTTTTGGGACAGCGGACTTAGGCGCTATAGGATCGCTTAGGAGCAACTCGCGATGGTTAGATCGCGGGTAGGGGTACTGCCCCTAACCCCGCAAGGGGATTTGCTCCGCGATTGCGCCCGAAATCGCTAATCGGGACCGCCGGAAAAAATTTACTCATAAAAAATCTGTAAAATTATGAAAAAAATTACAGAAAAATTATGAAAAATATATAATTTTGAATTATATATTAATTTTGTGATAGTCATGGCCCAAAGACCCAATTTGATTGGATAATTTGTGTTGTAATTCATAATACGGCTTGCGCGTCGTGATGTGATATGCGTGTTGTACTTTTATTTTTTCTCGCGACCTGCGCGTCGTGCCTTTCTTTTATTCTAGTTATAAATTAGATTTAGACTCGAATGTAACTCGAGTTTCAAAATTGTAATGTACAAAAATTGGAGCTGTGGAAGGTCCACTCGAGACGGAGTTACGAGGAAGGCGCGAGGAAGGCGCGAGCAACACAAGGTGGTCAAAAGGAAGGCGCTTGAGAAGTTGACCTTAGGTTGACCATCCGATCTTCTCATTGGCTTGAGAAGATCGTAGTAGGGCCATGACTAATCATAAAATTTAATTAATTACTTATATGTATGTGATGCATGTTTAATTAAGTAGTTAATTAGTGCCTAACGATTAGATTAGATTTAAGTCGTGCACATGATGCACCCTT
This sequence comes from Zingiber officinale, assembly GCF_018446385.1. Classification (NCBI taxonomy): domain Eukaryota; kingdom Viridiplantae; phylum Streptophyta; class Magnoliopsida; order Zingiberales; family Zingiberaceae; genus Zingiber; species Zingiber officinale. The sequence continues at coordinate 109,679,141 of NC_055997.1, forward strand.
CGATTAGATTAGATCTATCGAGTATATGATACGCATCATCGTTTAGATTATATCTAAAACACGTCAACTCATAATGCCTACCATGCCGTGATACCTACCACTACCTCGATCGCATGTTGTTGTTGAATCTGCCAAAGCAGAGCAACACATACTATCTTGGTAGGGTACGGAGGGACAATCTTGGTCCCGCCTATCAACACATGGGTGAATACAAACTCAATCAGATTGAGTATTCCTAGTTTACTCGGTTGGATCGAGTACAACTATAGGCATTCTTCCAATGGTTGGAAAGGTAGGACAAAATCACGTTTATATTAATTCTCGGGCGTATTAGCCAAAGTTAACTTGAGTTTTAATATAAATGCGGATTTTATCCTATAAACAAGAGTTGCATAGAGATGTAATTGGTAATCGTTACCTACCAATCATACTAAGTCTTGGGCGTATTAGCCAAAGCTAACTCAAGGGTTAGTATGATGTGGATCTTGTCCCACGTGAATTATAGAATTCAGTGGGAGCATCATTTAGTTAAAGGTCTAATTAAATGATTAAGAATATAATACTTATTTCTGCATTTATTTCTGTTGTAGAATTTCCATGACGTCGAATACGAACACCTTCTCTCTGCGATCTGTCCTTAAGAAGGACAAGCTCAACGGAGCAAATTTCCTGGACTGGTACAGGAACCTGAGAATAGTTCTCACCCAAGAACGTAAACTGTACGTTCTGGAGCAGCCCATTCCGGAGGCTCCTCCTGCCATTGCCACGCGAGCAGACCGAGATGCTTACAAGAAGCATCAAGATGACGCATTAGATGTGTCCTGTCTTATGCTCGCAACCATGAACTCAGAGCTTCAGAAGCAACATGAGTTGATGAGCGCTTACGATATGGTTGAACATCTTTGTCACCTATATCAAGGACAAGCAAGGCACTGGAAGAGGAACTCCAAAGAATACCTGGAAGATCTTAAGAAGAAGAGAACTAAGATTTCTACTTCAGGTATACATGTTATAGAAGTCAACCTCTCTATTTCTTCATCGTGGGTATTAGATACCGGATGTGCTTCGCACATTTGTACTAATATACAAGCGCTGAGGAATAGCAGGGCATTGATGAAGGGTGAGATAGACCTACGAGTAGGCAATGGAGCACGGGTTGTTGCTATTGCTGTAGGAACTTACCATCTATCTCTTCCCTCTGGGCTTGTACTAGAATTAGATGATTGTTGTTATGTGTCTGCCTTGACTAAGAACATAATTTCAGTTTCTTATTTGGACAAGAAAGGATTTTTCGTTTACAATAAAGAACAAATGTTGTTCTATCTATTTAAACGATATGTTCTATTGTAGTGCACCTCTGATAAACGGACTCTATATTCTAGACCTTGAGAGCCCTATCTATAACATAAATACCAAGAGGTTCAAGTCAAATGACCTGAACCAAACCTATCTCTGGCACTGTCGCTTACGTCATATAAAGGACAAGCGCTTATCCCAGCTCCATAAGGATGGTTTGCTGGACTCATTTGATTTAGAATCATATGAGATATGCGAGTCATGCCTACGAGGCAAGATGACCAAGACTCCCTTTAGTGGGCACAGCGAAAGAGCGACTGATTTGTTAGGACTCATACATAGTGATGTATGTGGCCCTTTCAATGTCGCTGCTAGAGGCGGTTATAGATAATTCGTCACAGTTACTGAAGACTTCAAGAGATATGGATATGTTTACTTTATGACATATAAGTCCGAATCCTTTGAAAAGTTCAAAGAATTCAAGAATGAAGTACGGAACCGACTTGGCAAGAGTATTAAGATACTGATCCGATCGAGGTGGAGAGTACCTTAGCCATGAGTTTCGTGACTACCTAGCCGAGTGTAGGATTCTATCCCAACTCACTCCTCCCGAACACCACAATGGAATGGTGTATCCGAAAGGAGGAATCGCACTTATTAGATATGGTACGATCTATGATGAGTCACATGATCTTCCGACATACTTATGGGGCTATGCCTAGACACGGCAATTTTCATTCTCAACCGAGTTTCATCCAAGGTCGTGATAAAGACACCATATAGGATATGGACCGAGAGATGCCAGTGTCTTTCATGAGGATTTGGGGTTGTGAGGCTTACGATCGACGCCAAGTCTCGCACAAATTAGGACCCAAATCGACAAGTGCTATTTCATGGATATCCCAAGAAAACTAAGGGATATTACTTCTACATTCCCAACAAGACAAGGTAGTTGTGGCAAGACTCGGGTCTTTCTAGAAAGGGACTTTGTTTCTAGAAAGACTATTGGAGCATGCTCGATCTTGAAGAAGTTCAAGATGCAAACAATAGCACCGATGCCTCGATGGAAATTGAATCGAACCACAAAGTGTTGTGGATGATGTTGTTCCACAAGGAGTTGAGGAACAACAACCGGCTCAAGTAGACATACCTCTTCGCAGTCCGATAGGGTACGCCGTTACCCGAGAGATACTCATTTCTCTTGTCTGACCATGATGACGTTATGCTCATAGAGGATGAGCCTACCACCCATCGAAGCTGTGATGAGACCAGATTCGAGAAATGGCTGAAGCCATGAGATCCGAGATGGAATCCATGTACACCAACCAAGTATGGACTTTGGTTGATCCACCAAGGGTAAAACCCATTGGGTGTAAGTGGGTCTTAAGAGAAAGACCATATGGATGGACTTATCTATAAGGGTCGCTGTAGCTAAAGGTTTCAAGCGATTCATGGTATTGACTATGATGAAACCTTTCTCCAAAGAGCGATGTTTAAGTCTATTCGGATCATGCTTGCTATTGCACCTACCATGACTATGAGATATGGCGGATGGATGTCAAAACCGCGCTTCTGAATGGAAACCTACCGAGGATGTGTACATGACACAACCCGAGGGTTTTGTCGATCCACAAAGATACTAGCAGAGTATGCAAGTCGCATAGGTCCATTTATGGACTAAAGCAAGCTTCGAGTCGGAATCTTCGATTCGATGATGCAATCAACAGCTTGGTTTCATCAAGAATGAAGATGAGCCTTGTGTCTACAAGAAGGTTGTAGGGGCATAGTTGTCTTCCTCATATTGTATGTGGATGACATACTACTCATTGGGAAGGACATCCCATGCTTCACTGTCAAGACTTGGCTAGGGAGTTGCTTCTCAATGAAGGACTTAGTGAGGCATCCCGCATTCTAGGGATACAGATCTATAGAGATAGATCTAAGAGATTGCTTGGCCCAAGTCGAGTACATACATTGACAAGGTACTCCTTCGGCTTGCCATGCGAACTCCAAGAAGGGATTTCCGATGTCACATGGCGTGAGTCTTCAAGACTCAAGGTCCCTCTTCTAGAGAGAGAGACCGCATGGATCGATCCCTTATGCCTCACCCATAGGATCGATCATGTACGCCATGCTATGTACTGACCGATGTCTCGTATGCTTTGAGCATGACGAGCGATACAGATCCAGGTGAAAGTCACTAGATAACGGTCAAGAATATTCTTAAGTACTTAAGAAGGACTAAAGAATATTTCTTGATATATGGAGGTGATGATGAGCTAGTAAAGCTGTTGATGCTAGCTTCCGCACCCACCGTGATGACTATAGATCGCAATGGGTTCAGATTTTACATTAATGGTGGTGTTGTTAATGGAAGAGTTCAAGCAGATACATGAGTGATTCTACAACAGTCGAGTACATTGCCGCATCGAGGCAGAAAGGAGGCGCTGATCCGCAAGTTCATCATCGAACTTGGGGTGGTTCCTAGCATTGCTGACCCCATTGAGCTCTATTGTGACAACAATGGAGCTATAGCACAGGCGAAGGAACCTCGCTCACACCAGCGGACCAAACACATACTACGGCGCTTCCATCTTATTCGAGAGATTATCGAGAGAGGAGATGTGAAGATTTGCAGAGTACCTACAGAGGCTAACATCGCAGATCCCTTGACCAAGGCTTTGGCACAGAGGAAGCATGATGGTCACACTAGGTCATTTGGGCTTAGAGCCTACACTGATTGGCACTAGTGCTAGTGGGAGATTGTTAGCTAGAGCTCTAGAGCCAATCATTTGATGATTGTATACTGGACTTATTGTATCATATTCTATATAAATAAAGGCATTTGGATTTTGGTTATTATACTTACTTGTATTGGTGCCAAATAAACTAAGTATAATAATGTCCCTGAGTAGACGGTTCTCACCTATATCAATCGGTTAGTTGAACCGATAGTGAGATGATATAGGGAACACTACTCTTAATCATTCCTAGTCGAGTATTAACATTCAGGAGCAATGTTAATGCAATAAGACTAGCATGTAGGTCAACTCGATGACTTGATCTCACAAGTCATGGATATAGAGATATCAAGTTGACACATGGGTATGCATTATAGAATGTATATTGAATGACCCGCCATGAGAAAGTATCATGGATCGTTATATGAGTGTCATATACTTTCTCATGTGGCTATTAGTATGACTACTAGTCCTTAGACCTGAAGTCACCATGGTTCCCTACATAAGGAGTTATGTATTTTGGTTTCGTCAAACGTCACCCGTAACTGGGTGGACTATAAAGGCGATTACTGGGTATGTAACGAATTATGCAGAGGGATGTGAGTGATGTAGATGGGATCTATCCCTCCTATATGACGGGAGAGACATCGGTATTCTTGATAGAGTGAGACCACGAAGTGCATGGCCATGCCCAAATGAGTCAATATAGGATATTGAGCTCATTTGATTTAGTGAGTCTACTTGGAGTTCAAGATTTAGATTGGTCAGAGGATGACACGGTCTATGCCTCACATTGATCAATCTAGATGTCTAGGATAGAAGGACACTTGTCATATTTTGTGAGGAGTCACAATTAGTAGTCACAAGGTGGTGTTGGATCTCAACATTTCTTGTAACTTGGGTAGCAATGATGTATTGCTAGATGTCGCTCATTGCTTATGTTTTTAAAGGAGTTTAGAAACATTGCCAACGTTACAAGAACCTATTGGGTCACACACAAAGAATAAGTGGATGGAGATTAGGTTCATAGGATGAACCAATTGGATTAGGTTCATATGATGCACCAAGGATTGGATTCAGAAATTAGACTTATTGAGTTAGACTCAATTAGATTCAATTGTTGAATAAGTCTAATTTAAATTTGATTCATTAAGTCAATTTATATTAATGAATTGAGATTCATTAGATTGAAATTGGCTTGAATCAAAGAATGAATTCAACTCAACATGGAAGAGATTTGGTCAATTTTGACTTGACCAAAATGGGAAGTTGAAACATCAAGTTTGACTTGATGAATTGCCTCTTCATGGAGGATGACTCATCCTACATGGCAGCCACATCATCTCCTAGTTGTCAAGGAGGTTACAATCCTCCATTTAATGTGGCCGACCACATTAAATGAGGGGGTTACCCATGTGTGGCCGGCCACATAATGAAAGGGGTTTTCATTTTTGTGGTGATTATTATTCCATCTTCTTCCTAGCTTCTTCCTCCTCCTTTGGTGTGGTTGCCGTGAGCTTTCATGGAGGGAGAAGGTGTATGAGTTGTGTTCCAAGAAAAGGGTGAAGTGAAGGTCACAAAGGAGGGTACCTAGAGGATTATGTGAGATCTTTTTCCTTTCTTTCCTTTCTCCCTTTTTAAATCCTACCCGAGAGCCCTAGAAAGTGCTAGCACACTTGGGTGCTCTCTTCTCCATCCTTGTGTGTTAGAGAACACACCTTGTTCGTGTGGATATCACTAGAGAGTTGTCTACGTTGACAACTTCGAGATCCGGCGTACCATTGGACAAGCGGGATTTGCGAGGGCACGCTTCGAAGGTAAAATATTTTTCCTTTGTAGATCTACTGTAGATCATAGTTTAAAACTCGTACTCGTGTTTTCGGAAAGTTTTCTTCGCACGAGATCCAATGGCTAGGGTGATTCGGGGTTTCCGCGACGCGAAAACGCGGTTTTCGCGGCCCGAAAAACCCAACAAACATTTCTTGCAGAGATTCCATGATCTCAAAAGCACACTCTTTGGGCTCCATCTTGCTGCTTAGTGCATCATACATGCTCGCAAGCATATATGCCTTAGCCTTATTGTTGGACGCAAGCCAACGATCATACAGTCCTCTAACAGCACGAGCGGCATTTGCAGGTGGTACCGGTGGGCATTCCTCTGTAAGAACAAACCTATTGTTCTCACTGACCAACACGATATTAATATTGCTTTTCCACTTAGGAAAGTTTTCCCCAGTCAAAGTATTGTTTGCGAGTAAAGACATAATTGGATTTTCCATTGACATTATTGCTGAATTCAAATAAATAGCATGTTTAAATTGTTTGAAAAAAATATATCCATATGTATATATTTAGGAATAGTAAACATGATGTAAGAATGCAAGGATAAAATCAAAAATCCCATATACTATTCCTTCGATAATTCAACTATCCACGAAGAATGATGCCATAGTTGGGAAGGTCACATTGCTTGCTTAGTCAACCCAAGACTCTTCTTGATTAACATATGTGTACCAAAATAACTTTTATTCACACACATATTAACTACCGGAAAAAAAAATTTGGTCAAAGATATAATCAACAATTTTGATCTCATATCTTTATGAGTAAAAACCTTCGTTTCAAATTTTAGACTTAACTCAAGAGTGTCGTCGTAAGGGCGGGTCAAACTTAAAATACATTAAAAATTCTATCATCAGAGATCTAGTCTTGATATTGAATCAAAACGGACACCACCCGTAGGGTAACGAAATCAAAGCGTTAAGAGGCGTCATTCTAACTCTCACGGTGCTAGACCAACGAAGGAGACCAATAAATAATTACTCATTATTTAATTTCTTAGATAACTAATTATCCACTAATCCTAGATTTTAATAATCATATTATTAATTAGACATCTCATGTTGATCCGGATATAGTTGAGTGGCAGAGAGGAAATTAGGAGGAAAAGGCAGGGGCACTTAGGTCTTTTTACAAGTTAGGGCTTTAAAGGGAGAGAGGGCTCGTGTTTTGGAGGCAGGGGAAGAGGGATTTTGGGGGAACGCCGCTAGCCGAGGAGGAGGGTTCTCCTTTTGGTGCCCGTCGCTGGCGACGACGGAGACGCCGAGACTTTCTCTCCCTGCTCTCTCTTGCTTTTGCTGCGCAATCTATCTTCCCCTTTTCTCTCTCGCATTGCTCTCCGGCTGGCTCCGTCACGTCGATTTGTAACCCTCGGCCTCGCCTAGCTGCTCCTCGGTTCTGGAGCTCTCGCGGCTGGAAAACTTCCCTCTCTTTTGCTTTGTCTCGTTTCTGCTGATGTTCTTATCCACCGGATGCTAATGGCGGTGGAGGAAACCTTCAAGGTTGGTTAACGAGTTGGCTGCACCTTTGGGTGCAATGTCTTGTTAGTGGTTAAGATAATGGAAGATTACACATCAAGCAGTGGTTATCGGTTTAGAAGAATACAACACCAACTGTGTGCTTCTAATCCAGAGTTCGACATGTCTGAAATCAGTTTACATAAGTCATCCTTCAATTGTCAGGACATGGCAAAAGTTTATTATAGGGTGAGAATATCATCTCTGTCTTTGTTGAAATGATGGTATGTGAATGTGGTAATGGAGAGTATTCCCGTCGAGGTGCTGTTACCATATCCGACCTACGAGCCGTCTCTTGGGACCCCTGCTGCATTAGACCCCATGTCGCCACGCGATGACTAGATCAGCACCACTATCGGCTCACCGATCCATCTGAGGGCGCCCCCCTGGGCCAGGGTACGTTCTCGTACCTTTTCTACATTTAGTTAATTATTCTGCTATACTATTATGCGGTTACTTATATATTTGTGGGATTCGCCTCGAGCACCGAGGTACCAGAGACCGGGGCGACCCGGTCGCTGGATACAGGTACCGTTGACCGGAGGAGGACTCCAGACGACTTGGTCAACGTAGTGGACAGATCATCAACCGGGTCATGGGGATGCGGTCAACCTTCCAGACACGTCACACCGGCAGGTTCGTCTTCTCAGCTTCCAGACAGGATCACATGTCATAATTACCTAGGTCTATAGAATTCTCAATAATTCTAATTAATTGTAACATAAACAATTTATGAATTACAATTATACCAACATGCGATATGCTATAATGCATATAATAGACCCATCTAATTCTAAATGACATATTGCTATTATGAACATAAAACATCATTGAATAATATATGGAATTAGTTAAAATTGTAATCTTTAATTGCCTCTAATTAATAGTTCATGACCTTGAACTATTTGTCAAAATTATAAAATTAACTAATTGAATTAATTTTATCAACTTTTGAATCCAATTATTTAACTTTCGATAATTACATTAATTATCAAAACTATTAAATAAATTAATTATTTCGAATAAAATAATTATATTCTTTCTTGATTATATTAATTATCAAAACTATATCTCACTTTTATAGTTATATTAATTATCAAAACTATTAAATATTTAAAAATGGATAATTCAATTTTGTCCACGGAAGTAATAGAAATATTTAACTTTTGATAATTACATTAATTATCAAAACTATTAAATATATCAACTAGTTTAAATAAAACAATTTTATACTAGAACATTGGATCTTTTAGGCTAATAAGTGTACGGTGGAATTAGAAAACTACCCATCCATAAAATCCAAACTCTTTGGTAATTAAAGAAAATAATTTTAGTCTGATCTTAATAATAAAATCAGAAACAAACAGAGTCATAAAATTAGTCAATCACTATCATGCATTAAAAATATATATAATACATGGCATTCAATCAAATATCGAACAAATCATGTGATCATTCATATAAATAAAATATCATAATATTTTTCAATAACCTGGCTTTGATACCATATGTTGGTATTAAATTGTTCGATGTGCAACGGAAGATGTGAAAAATAGATTAAATGTCTTTTAAAAATTTTCACAACAAAACAATTTTGTTTAGATTAAAAGATCTTGTTTAATTATAAAATCTCTTATAATTCAACATGCAAACATTATAATATTTTCTTTATAATTCTACAAAAATAGAATCTTTACCTTGAGTTCACGCCTAAGATTCGCAGGTCGTCGAAGTTCTTCACAGGTTGTCGGAGTTCTTCCAATGCCACGATCTTCCTCTCCAATTCTTTGAATCAACGGATGGACAAAAGTGTGGGCTAACTCTTTTAACTTTTCTCACAAAATGAACTATAGAATTTTTCACCAAAAATTCTCTTTTCATTCTTTCTTTTTTTTCGAGAGAAAGAGAGATGTATAATATAGTAAGGAGAGAGGGGAACGTGTATTATGAACATGGGAGAGAAAGAGGGAAACGTGTATTATCGAGTGGGAGAGAAAAGAGGGGAACATGTATACAAAAGTGGAAGAGAAAAAAATGGGAACGTGTATTATAAAGTGAGAGAGAAAATTTATAATATTCGCAAATATTGATTTCTCTCTTTTATATTTTATTCGTAATTAAATTACAAATAGAATATCTAAATACTTGATTTTTCTCTTATATATATTTTATTTGTAATCAAATTACAAATAGAATATCCAAATATTTGATTTCTCTCTTTTATATTTTATTCGTAATCAAATTACAAATAGAATATCTGAATATTTGATTTCTCTCTCTTTTATATTTTATTCGTAATCAAATTACAAATAGAATATCTGTATATTTGATTTCTCTCTCTTTTATATTTTATTCGTAATCAAATTACAAATAGAATATCTGAATATTTGATTTCTCTCTCTTTTATATTTTATTCGTAATCAAATTACAAATAGAATATCTGTATATTTGATTTCTCTCTCTTTTATATTTTATTCGTAATCAAATTACAAATATAATATCTCCTTTTAGTAAAAATAAAAAATAATTTATTAGTTAATAAATTTTGTGAGAATAAATAATTAATCAAATTAATTATTTAAGAGTATCCATCATGATTATACGAAGATGGTTTGGGAACCATTGACCCATAATTTCAAGCTCCAATAAATTTAGATACAATTAATTAAAGCTCTTTAACTAATTATCTAATTTATTAATTCCGAGATTATTCCACTAAAATCCGGAATTGCACTCTTGAGAATTATGGAACATATTTACTCAAAAGATTTGAACAGTCCATTGATATAATCATTACATGTCGATCAACCCTCCGTTCATGGTTCACAAATAAAACGGTAATTTCGCCTAGCTCTATTTGTGTGGCTAGTGGCATCCACACAAATAGAGCTAGGTAATTTCGCCTAGCTCTATTTGTGTGGATGCCACTTGCCACACAAATATAGCTAGGCGAAATTACCGTTTTACCTCTCTATTTGTATATAAAACCTTAAGTACCATTGATTCACTAGTGAATAGTTAATTCATAATCTAATTATGAATTAGACCGCTCAAACTATTCAGTGCTAGAATCAACACTCAAGAAAACCATTTTAGCATCCTTTTGGAAGTTACGAATTCCGTATCTATAAATCATATTCCCAGCTGAATGTATAATTGAGTCTCCAAAATGTAAGTGTTACACCTATTATTTAAAATAGATTTTAACAAACAAATCAAGAGACTTGTTAATACAAACAAGGAGTCTATGACAACTTAGGATTTAGATTGATCTACATATGATCATCTTAGCGATGTTGATTCGAGTCTTTGTAACGGTACTTAAACATAGACACTTAAATCACATCTGGCCCTTGTCCTATATAATTATGTTATATAAAATGCCTCTGCTTAGTGTCATTACACTGATTGTCCGGATAAGACTATCATATTCATAATGTCAGCAAACTGCATTCATGATTTCCAATTAAAGATCCATACTTTAATCAATCATGGACATTTTAAATATATTATCTATGATTTTAATCCTCTTGTATATAACAATCTTATATACTAAAATCATAGTTACAACAATATATTATGGATTTTATACAGATATTCTTTTTTATACAAATAAGCATAAAACAATCAAAAAAATAAAATAAATGCTTCTTTTATTTAATTCAGCAATTAATAATAAATATCTGTTTTATGGGCATATTCCCAACACCGAGGACTTCTGATTACGACCGACAGATCGACATCGACACACAGACAAGCTACTTCAATTCCTGAGTGTCGGTAACAGTTTTTATTGTACTTAAATTCTACAAACGAGAAGTGCAGTCCGTTGCACTTCTCTGATCATCTTTGCACTCAATTCTCTCTTTTGGAGGTACCGAAAGAGATTTTTAGTGAATTACCCATCGATAGGTCCACGAGACCTGGGTCTTGGAGTAAGAGTCGCCGAGGCTCCAAACCAAGTAAAACCACCTGTGTTTCCTTGTGTTGTTCTTTTTAGTTTTTCACTGCATATACTTGATAGATCGATTAAGTGCGATAGAGGGGGGGTGAATATTGTGCTCTTTTAAAAACTTTTCTTTTCGTATTTCAAAACAATTCGAGTAAGCAGCGAAAAATATAAAGAGACAAGTTTATTTACTTCGTTCGGAGCCTAGCTCGACTCCTACTTGAAGGCTCGCAGTTGTTGACTGCACCGATGAGCAATCCACTAAGATTCTTCTTCCCAAAAACCTCGGAAAAAAGTAATGTGTACAAAATACACTAATATAAGATAGTAACAAGCCTACTATCTTATATGAGTTTAAGTGCAATACAAAAGTAAAGTATACCGACAGTATGTGAAAGTTGAAGCTCGGTCGGCACTTGCTTGCGTGTAGAAGAGTTGTAGAGCAGTAGCACAAACAATAGCAGCTAGCACAGAGATTGACTTCGAATCCGAACAATGTTCTTCAGCCCTGGACCTCGAGCTCTCTTTTATAAGAACCGTCGACGTTCGGTCGACCGATCCCTGGGTTCGGTCGACCGAACCCGCTCCATTCCTTCTGTGCTGAGATTCGCTGAGATCTGATCTTCGAGCATTAACTGATCTTTAATGGTTCGGTCGACCGATAACCTTGTTCGGTCGATCGAACGATGGACTTTCCTTCTCGTCGAGATTCACACTTAATGCTCCATTAATGCTTTTACTGTTCAGTCGACCGAACCTCATTTTCGATCGACCGATCATGCTGTGATACCATATTTGCGAGCCTAATCTGTTTTTCCATTTTTGCCTGTTCGGTCGACCAAACCTTTGTTCGGTCGACTGATAAATTACCTTTTTCAGTCGACTGAACCTCCTGTTCAGTCGACCAAACCCTTGGTCAAAAAAAGCTTTCTGAGTGTTGGTCGCGTGGCCGTTGACAGACCCTGATTCTGAGTTTTGAGTCAAAAGTTATGACCATTTGAAGTTCAAGGGGTCATATGATTCTGCAACACAAAGTTAGTTCGATATAACAATAATATTCCTGCAAAACAAACTTAGTGTTAAGATCCTTCGTACGGAGGCTAGAGAGGGGGGGTGTGAATAGCCGACACCAAATCGTCGCGTTTCTACAAACTAGGTTAGCGCAGCGGAAAATAACACGTAGAAACGAAGGAAAAGAAGACAAACCTCAAACAAACCGATGTAACGAGGTTCGGAGATTAGGGCTCCTACTCCTCGGCGTGTCCGTAAGGTGGACGAGTCCATTCAATCCGTCGGTGGATGAGTCCCCGGAAATCCGGCTAAAAATAACTCCTTATGGGTGGAGAAACCTCGCCACAATACTTGTAACAACAAGAAGTACAAGAAAGCAGAAGACAATACAAGTGTAAAAACAATCTTGCCTTCTCGTCGACTGGAAGAAGCAACAGCTCCAAGCGCCTACAACAGCAGATGGTCCAGCCGGAAGCTCACGCGAAGCTTTGGAGCTCAATCAAAGCTCACAAAGCTTAGCAGAAGAGTAGGAAGAAGGAAAAAGGAGAGGCACCAAAGCCTTGATCTCCTTTTATAACCTGCACAGCGAAGATAGAAGCCAGCGGAGAAGACGGAGCGACCCGTTGTGACTCAACGGTCGAATGTGGACCGATCAGCTCCACCCTGATCGGTCCAGACCCTTCCGATCGGTCCGGGGACCGATCAAGCCCTGGGCTGATCGGTCCCTAGACCGATCATAATGCTTCACAGAAAGTAACTCATCTTTCTGTTCGTTTCCTGATCGGTCAGGACCGATCAAAGTGCAAATGGATCGGTCCACAGACGATCCCCCTACCTGTTTCTTGCCTCTGATCGGTCGTGACCGATCAGAACATGCTGATCGGTCCCTGCACCGATCGAAGCTCACGTAACCGCGCTTTGCCTTCGTTGTTATCCGATCGGTCACCGCACCGATCGACACAACGATCATCGATCGGTCGCAGACCGATCCGAGCTTGGTTTTGCCCAAACCAAGTCCCAAGTCTCCCAAACCAACATCCGATCAACCTTGACTGTTGGTACATCATGCTTAGCATCCGGCCACCCTTGACCGCTAAGACTCTCCACCAAGTGTCCGGTCAACCTTTGACCCACTTGGACTTTTCTCTTCGTGTCAAGTATCCGGTCACCCTTGACCTGCTTGACCTTCTTAACACCAGATGTCCGATCACCCTTGATTCATCTGGATTTTCTTGCCCGGCTTCACTCACCGTGACTTTCACCTAGCTTCACTCACTAGGTTTTCACCGGCTTCACACGGATTTTCCAACCGCCTGGCTTCACTCACCAGGACTTTCCCGAATGCCTGGCTTCACTCACCAGGACTTCCACTTTCACCTAGCTTCACTCACTAGGATTTTCACCTGGCTTCACTCACCAGGATTTCCCGACTGCCTGGCTTCACTCACCAGGACTTCTCCGACTGCCTGGCTTCACTCACCAGGACTTTTCCCCGTGCCAAACTCCCTATTTGGACTTTCCCCGTGCCAAGTCTCCATACTTGGACTCAGCGTCAAGCTCCCGCTTGGACTTTTCAATCAGTCAACCAGTCAACCTTGACCTAAGGTTGCACCTACAATCTCCCAAACACCTATTCTTGTCAAACATCAAGAATACAACTCTCTTCTCGTCAAACATCGTCAAACATCAAAACACAACTCGAGTCAGGTCAACTCGAGTCAGGTCAACCAGGTCAACCTTGACCTAAGGTTGCACCAACAATCTCTCCCTTTTTGATGTTTGACAAAAATCCAAAATCAAGTTAGGTTAACCCGATAACCTAACTTAGGTTTTCCAATGTTCTTCCTTGAACATTCTTCCAAAACCTACACTCTCCCCCTTGGGACATCTCTCCCGCTTTTTGACACACATCAAAAAGAGGGAATCAAGGTCAAGAGTTTCTTCCTGATGAAAGTCTCATACCTTTCATTGAAACCCTTAATTTCCCCCTTGATAATTAGTTAAGACTCCCCCTAAAGGTCAACTCCCCCTTGACCATTGCACCAACAATGTCTTGGAGAGTTTCAAACCTTTATAAACCCGAAACTCAACTCCCATAGCTGAACTTTTAGACCATAGTCGAAATTCAGCAAATTCAGCGCGCCTGATCGGTCACCGGACCAATCAGGACCCCTCTGGATCGGTCCCCAGACCGATCCAGCCTTCCCTGGATCGGTCCAGTGACTGATCCAGCCTTGGACAGACTTGAGTTCTAATTTCCTTCTCCCGAAATTCAGAAACTCACAATAAATTCCAGAAAATTCTAAAAATTATAAAATTTTGAGGATATATTCCTCATAACATATACTATCAAGGAAAAATAGTTTTCTATGAAAATAACTTCCATTTTTAAATCTTGATACAAATTTCAAAAAGTTTTGAAGTAGCTCAAAGTTTCAAAAACTTTGTATCACTTTATTCAATGATGAATGCTATCACTAGAAAAACTTCACCAAGGTTTTTCAAATCAATTTTGAAATGATCTTAAACCCTTTAATTTGGGACCACAATCTTAGGGCTATATGCACATGACTTGTACACAAGCTTTCCCTATGATCCTCCTTCTTGAATTAGTCTCATCTAGGTACAAGAACTATGCACCTTGATCCTAACTCATGATCCTAATATCTCACACACATCTAAGGTGTATCAAACACATCCAAGTCAATTTTGATGTGAGATATGGGTTTAGGTTATCTTAGGCTAGATTCTCATGCATTTTCTAAACATCAATTTGATCTCAATATCAAATTGTGTTTCTATCCTTAAATCAATTTAAATTGATCATTAATGCAAGAGATGATGACATGGCATGAAATAATATCATAAATAGAAGCATGTGCCAATGTCATGATGTCATGGCATAAAGTTTGAAACTTAAATAAACATGACATAAAACTAACCTAAGCATTATCATGACATTTCAAAAGACAAACTTAAATATGATGTCATGACATGTGAGGGCAAACAATCACGGCAAGATTTAGCATGAATAAGACATACCTAGATTACCTATCTAAGTATCCTTAGCCTTAGCTAATACTTAAGCTTTAACCCTTGATTGCCCTAATATGCCAAAATCCTAATTTTGACACTTCTTGAACTCTAGATTCATTCATGCCACTTAAAGATCAAATTTATCCTCAAATCTTGGCATGTTTCATTTTTCCTCAAGAGTTCTCTAGATTTACCCAAATTGTGCCAATTGAAATTAACATCATCATTTTCCATGATGGCACATTTTACTCTTCCAAGGAGTAAATATTCCATTTCATTTTCAAAGGTTCCCAAAAACCATGAAAATGCTCCTTGAGTGTCAATTTCCTCAAAGTTGGGTTAACTACCCTTCTAATCGGAGTTGACACTCTCTAACCCATCTATGGGGTAGAGAAGATGCTCCTAGGTACCCAATACCTATTTGAGCTCATTGGGTTCACTAAATATTCACTAGGGATAACTTCCCTAGCAACCCTCCTAATGACCCTCTTAGGCTTTAAAGCCTTGGTCATTTGGGACTCATCAAGATCAACTCTAGGGGTGACTCCCCTTGTGACCTTGGTGATGGTCTTCCTAGCCCTAGATTTTGTTCCATAATCGAATGGAACATTGTGATAAGTGGGCTTGACCACTTGGGACTTAGGTTTGTGACCCAAACCTTTCTTGTCCTTGGACATTGGTTTTTGACCCCTAGACCCTAGAGTCAAATCCTTAAGAGCCTTTTCTAGAGAATCAAGTCTTGACCTCAAGACTTGGTTTTCTTTCTCTAATACCTCAAGTTTTGATTTATCATTTTTCTTTGAGGTATTCCTAGGCATGTGTCTAGATGATTTGGGATTTCTATCTAGATTTTCCTTAGCCTTAGATAAGTTAATTCTAGGGTTAGCATTTCTAGAATTGTTCTTATCTAGGCTAACATGCTTGGCTCCTAAGCACATGTATCGATTTCTAGTGTTAACATGCTTATCATTATTGACAATGGCTATAAGACTACTAGCATGCATCCTACTAGAATTGCAAGAATGAGCTTTAAATGTTACCTTAGGGTTTGCCTTAGCTCCCCCTATACACGTGCTTTGTCTCTTGTCCTTGCGAGGTTGCCTCCCCCTTGGACATTGACTCCTATAGTGTCCCCGTTGCTTGCATTGGAAGCACACCACGTGCTCTTTGCCTTTGCGTATCGGGATTCCGGCTTTCTTGACCTTTGGCGTCGGTGGGGTCTTTCTAACCCTCTTTGGACACTTACTCTTGTAGTGCCCAAATTCCCTACACTCAAAGCACATTATGTGTAATTTGCTAGAAATTAAAATGCTTGAGTTACCTGGGTTTGAGGATGGATGGATGCTCTCTTCTTCATCCCTCCCGGAGGTAGAAGCTTCTTCTTCGTGCTCCGATCTTGAAGAAGAACTCACCTCCTCTTCTTCTTTAGATGTTGAGTAGCCCTCAACTTCTAATTCCTCACCTCCACGATGTGAGCTACTTGGCTCACTAGGCTCCTCTTCATGGCTTGAAGTGGGGCTCTCCTCATGGAGTTTGGCCAAGTTGTTCCACAACTCCTTGGCATTATTGTATCCTCCTATCTTACACAAAATATCATTAGGTAAAGAAAATTCAATGATTTTCGTTACCTCATCATTGATGGTTGATTGGTGGATTTGCTCCTTGGTCCACTCCTTCTTCTCTAGGGTTTCTCCTTTCTTGTCCATCGGAGGCTTGAAACCTAATTGAACACAACTCCAATTTTCAAGGTTAGTCATAAGAAAATACCTCATTCTTACCTTCCAATACGCGAAGTCGCAGCACTCGTAGAAGGGTGGAAACGTGATGTCTTCTCCGAGTCGATCCATTCTCTAGCTTGTGCTCCCACGGGTGTTAATCCGACGAAGAGCGCGCCTTGCTCTGATACCACTTGTTAGGATCCTTCGTACGGAGGCTAGAGAGGGGGGGTGTGAATAGCCGACACCAAATCGTCGCGTTTCTACAAACTAGGTTAGCGCAGCGGAAAATAACACGTAGAAACGAAGGAAAAGAAGACAAACCTCAAACAAACCGATGTAACGAGGTTCGGAGATTAGGGCTCCTACTCCTCGGCGTGTCCGTAAGGTGGACGAGTCCAGTCAATCCGTCGAGTCCCCGGAAAACCGGCTAAAAATAACTCCTTATGGGTGGAGAAACCTCGCCACAATACTTGTAACAACAAGAAGTACAAGAAAGCAGAAGACAATACAAGTGTAAAAACAATCTTGCCTTCTCGTCGACTGGAAGAAGCAACAGCTCCAAGCGCCTACAACAGCAGATGGTCCAGCCGGAAGCTCACGCGAAGCTTTGGAGGAGCTCAATCAAAGCTCAAGCACAGCAGCACTTAGGGACAGGAAGAAGGAAAAAAAGAGGGGCACCAAAGCCTTGATCTCCTTTTATAACCTGCGAACCTGCACAGCGAAGAATTTGACGGCATGAGGTCGAATGGACGATAGTCTCAACACAGGTGCACCCTTGATGTACTCCAGAGATCGGGCATGAAGTCGGTCCAGACCGATCGTAATGCTTCACGTAGTGACCCATCTTCGTTGCTTCCGATCGGTCGTGGACCGATCAGTTACACCGGATCGGTCCATGCACCGATCCCACCGCCTATGAGAGAGGTGGGCTCCGATCGGTCGTGGAGACCGATCAGCTTATGCCGATCGGCCCCGGACCGATCGAAGCTCACGTAACCGTGCGCTGTTTCGTTTGTTATCCGATCGGTCACTAGACCGATCAGATACAACGATCACCGATCGGTCTGCAGACCGATCCGAGCTTGGTTTTGCCCAAACCAAGTCCCAAGTCTCCCAAACCAATATCCGTCAACCTTGACTGTTGGTACATCATGCTTAGCATCCGGCCACCCTTGACCGCTAAGACTCTCCACCAAGTGTCCGTCAATCCTTTGACCCACTTGGACTTTTCTCTTCGTGTCAAGTATCCGGTCACTCGACCTGCTGACCTTCTTAACACCAGATGTCCGATCACCCTTGATCCATCTGGATTTTCCCTTGCCCGGCTTCACTCACCAGGACTTTCACCTAGCTTCACTCACTAGGGTTTTCACCTGGCTTCACTCACCAGGATTTCCAATCTGCCTGGCTTCACTCACCAGGACTTTCCCGAATGCCTGGCTTCACTCACCAGGACTTCCACTTTCACCTAGCTTCACTCACTAGGATTTTCACCTGGCTTCACTCACCAGGATTTCCCGACTGCCTGGCTTCACTCACCAGGACTTCTCCGACTGCCTGGCTTCACTCACCAGGACTTTTCCCCGTGCCAAACTCCCTGTTTGGACTTTCCCCGTGCCAAGTCTCCATACTTGGACTTTCCGCGTGCCAAGCTCCCTGCTTGGACTTTTCTCGAATCAGGTCAACCAGGTCAACCTTGACCTAAGGTTGCACCTACAATCTCCCAAACACCTATTCTTGTCAAACATCAAGAATACAACTCTCTTCTCATCAAACATCGTCAAACATCAAAACACAACTCGAGTCAGGTCAACTCGAGTCAGGTCAATCAGGTCAACCTTGACCTAAGGTTGCACCAACACTTAGCACAGTTATAATACATGAGTAGTAATATGCATGAGTATAACAGTTAGGACTGTCTTGATCTCAACTTGAAAACCTTCCCGATTTCTTCAGTTGGATCAGCGACCTTAGGTTGTTCCCTTCAGGAACCCGACCTCACTGTCGCTCCTCCAGTTATTTACCTCAACCTACCTACCAAACGTTGGGTCCTCCAGATCTATTTGGACTTTACTGTCTGGTCATGACTAGGACTTTCTCGATTGAGTAAATAGCCTGCACACTTAGCCAAATCATCATATCATAACAAGACTTAACTTGAACCTTTGACAACATCAAAACTCAGGTTTGATTCTGGTGCACCTTGCACCAACAATCTCCCCATTTTTGATGTTTGATAACTAAGGTTCATAGTTAAGTTTAAAATATGCAGAGTTAAGTAAAAAAGATTTTAACTCTCCCCCTGAGTTCAATAACTCCCCCTAAATTTACTATCTCTCCCCCTTTGACACACATCAAAAATAGGGGTAACACCAACCAACATATTTGAAGCAGTTCAAGAGAAAAATTAAGAGTTTGAGTTAGAAAAATCATTTGAAAATTTTTTAAAATCAAAGTTCTCTGTGTATAAGTTAGAAGTTATGTGATTGAAAATAATAGTATTTTTTTTTAAAAAAAACATAAAATATCTAAGCATTTTAATAGAATTCAGTTAAAATTTTTACGATTAAAGTTTAATTATAATTAAAGTTTAAAGTTAATAATTAAGTTTGATTTAGTTAATCAAATATTATTTGCTAAATTTGATTATTGAATTATTTAAGTTAAACTTAATTAAGGTTAGTTTTGAATTGATTAAGATTAATTTAAATTTAAATTAATAAAATATGGTGATTAGTTTAAGTTGTTGATCAATTTTAGATTAATTGATTAAGTTGCTTAACTTAATTTAACTTTAATTATTAATTTCAGTTTTAAATAATTTGATTAATTAAGAGTTAATTAATTGAATTAAATTAGTTTTGAGTTAGATTGATTTGGTTTACATTATTATAATTATTAGATTAGTTATTACTTATTTGAATAAAAATGATTATCATTTTAAGCTAGTGTTTAATGTTGACATGATTAAGTGTTAATTTAATATAAATTTGAATTAAGCTTTAAACTTTAGTATTGAATTTAGGTTTAGATTAGTTAAATTTTATGTTGTGTAAGGTTTTTTATTTTTTATTTTTTTTACTTTAAGTTTTAAGTTTATTTTTAAATTTTAGTTTAATTTTTAATTTATGTTTTAATTAATTTTAAGTTTATTATTGTTATACATTTATTTTGTTTATTTATTAATTTATTAGAAATTTCAAGATTAATTGTTACATAAAATTAACCAATTAATTAGTGACTTCAAGTTCAAATAATTGATTAATCAGTTAGTTTTGAATTTAGAGTTAATTTATTTTTCCTTTAGGTTTACAATTTTAAGTTTTAATTAATTTTTAAAATAATTTTAATTAAGTTTTAAAATAATTTTAATTAAGTTTTTAAATAATTTTAATTAAGTTTTTAAAATATTTAAATTATGTTTTTAAAATAATTTAAATTAAGTTTTAAAATAATTTTAATTAAGTTTTTAAAATAATTTTAATAAAGTTTTAAAATAATTTTAATTAAGTTTTTAAAATAATTTTAATAAAGTTTTTAAAATAATTTTAATTAAGTTTTTAAATAATTTTAATTAAGTTTTGAAATAATTTTAAATAAGTTTTTAAAATAATTTTAATTAAGTTTTAAAATAATTTTTTAATTAAGTTTTTTTAAATAATTTTAATTAAGTTTTAAATTAATTTTAATTAAGTTTTGAAATAATTTTAAATAAGTTTTTACAATAATTTTAATTAAGTTTTAAAATAATTTTTTAATTAAGTTTTTTAAAATAATTTTTTAATTAAGTTTTAAAATAATTTTAATTAAGTTTTTAAATAATTTTAATTAAGATTTTAAATAATTTTAATTAAGTTTTAAAATAATTTTAATTAAGTCTTAAAATAATTTTATAATTAAGTTTTTTAAAATAATTTTAATTAAGTTTTAAAATAATTTTAATTAAGTTTTAAAATAATTTTAATTAAGTTTTTTATATTAATTTTAATTAAGTTTTAAAATAATTTTAATTAAGTTTTAAAAATAATTTTAATTAAGTTTTAAAATAATTTTTTAATTAAGTTTTAAAATATTTTTAATTAAGTTTTTTAAAATAATTTTAATTAAGTTTTTTAATATAATTTTAATTAAGTTTTAAAATAATTTTAATTAAGTTTTAAAATAATTTTAATTAAGTTTTTTATATTAATTTTAATTAAGTTTTTAAAATAATTTTAATTAAGTTTTAAAATAATTTTTTAATTATGTTTTAAAATTATATTTTAAATTTTAATTAAGTTTTTTAATATAATTTTAATTAAGTTTTAAAATAATTTTAATTAAGTTTTAAAATAATTTTAATTAAGTTTTAAAATAATTTTATAATTAGTTTTTTTTTAATAGTTTTTAATAAGTTTTAAAATAATTTTTAATAATTTTTAATAAGCTTTAATAAGTTTAAAATAATTAGGTTTGAATTAATTTCGAATTAAAGTTTGAATTATGTTTGAATTAATTATGAATTAAAGTTTGAATTAATTAAAGAATTAAAGTTTTAATTAATTAAAGAATTAAAGTTTGAATTAGGTTTGAAATAAGTTTAATAATTAATTTTGAATTAAAGTTTGAATTAGGTTTGAAATAATTAAAGTTTGAATTAGGTTTGAATTAATTATTCGAGAAAGATTATTGAACCATGTTAGATTAAAACTTAGCTTTGGGTTAATCAAGCAGGCTTCCTAAGGATAAGCTTTCAGTTCAGTGGCGAGGCATACGCCCTACTTGGATATCATTAGATCACTTGCTGAAGGCTTTCCAAACTGTTCCCGCCCAAAAAATTTAATACTAAATTTTGGTCTAACTAGCCCATGTTTGACTGGGGTAGCTTCGGTCAAATCCACTAAGTCTAGTGCACCAGGTAGAATTCCATATTCAGCCTAGACATGCCTTCGACAAAGCTTCCTTAACGTACTATCATCCCAATCCATTCCGATGCTATGTTATAGGGTTTGGTAAACATTTTTCATCTAACCGTTCTAAGCAGAAATAAACCTAGTCCTAAGTATTGAGTTTGGTTAATCAAGTTGGTTGTATTATTTTTCTACTTGCTCCCCCTGAGTCATAGCTTAGATAAGGTCTATCTAAGTAATGGATTTGACTCTTAGGGATTAAGTATAGGTTTGGTTCAATTTGTTTGGTTAAAAGTTTTGTTTGAACCCATGCTTGGACTTGACTTTTAGTATTTTGACTGATTAAGGATAAGTATGATTTGTTTGTTTGTTTGGGTTTGTAACCGAGTCCTGATTTGTTGTTTAGACACTTAGATCCCAGTTTGAACTTTTCCAACATTTTCTTGAGTTGCTCGACTTGTCCTTTCAAGTTGGAATTTTCTTCCTCAAGTTTTGTAACTTGAGTCGAAGTTCCAACTTGAACATGATTAGTCGAGTCACTCAATTTAATTTGCTGCTTAAGGTGGTCTATTTCCTTAAGTAGCAAGTTATTTTATTTTTCGGATTTTGTTAATTTTTTAAACAAGCATTTAATTACTTTCAACATTTCAGACTTCGAATTAAAAGTTACCTTATCGTGTCTTTTTGAAACTGATGCAAATCCATGGCCTATCTCAGACTCGTCGTCGGATTCTGACTCATACTCATCTTCAGACTCGGATTCGGACTCTTCAGTCTTTGCCATAAATGCTATATGACTCAAGTGCTTTGCTTCTGGTTTTGTTCGGGGCTTAGCTTCCTTGTTTGGCCCTGCATACAAAGATAACTCTTTCTTGGCTTGACTCAAGTTAGTCTGCTCATGTAATGTTAATTCACAAAATAATTCGTCTAATTTAATAATGGAAAGATCCTTCGTAACTTTATAGGCATCTATAATAGATGCCCATAAGGAGTTTCGAAGGAATGAGTTAAGTGTATACCTGATGATATCACAATTCTCAAGTTGATGGCCGATTATATGCAGTCCATTGAGGATGTCTTTAATCGTCATGTGTAGTTGGCTTGCCGACTCACCATCTAGCATTTTAATATTTAGTAATGAATTTAATAAAAGATCACGCTTTATTACCTTTGTATCATTTGTCCCTTCATGTAGTTTACTTAACTTATCCCACAAATCTTTGCATTATCGAAGGGGTTGACTCGTTTGAATTCTTCTTTTGATAATCCACATTGTAGAGTGTTGAGTGCCCTTGAATCAATTTGTACTTTCTTCTTTATTTCTTCTGTCCATTCCTCTGGATTGTTGACTGGTGATGTGTAGCCGCATCGGATAATAAGCCATTGATCAATGTCTGTTTTGAGAAAAACTTCCATCCTCCTTTTCCAGTATGAGAAATCGCTTCCATCGAATAGCGGAGGACGCACGGTCGAATATCCCTCGGATTGTGCCATTTGTTCTTACACCAAAAATTGAGAAAAAGAATTTCCAAGACTTTTGTCTTGGGATTAGCAGTGCGAGATAAAGAAAGAGAAAAAAAACTTAAGAATTAAAGAAAATACTTTTAAAGCAAAAGAAAAAGTTTTTAAAGTTGCTCAAAAAATGGTTAAGTAATTTCAGAGCTACCAGGCTCTGATACCAATTGATAAATCGATTAAGTGTGATAGAGGGCCGGGGGGGAGGGAGGGGGTGAATATCGCGCTCGTTTAAAAACTTTCCTTTTCGTATTTCAAAACAATTCGAGTAAGCAGCGGAAAATATAAAGAGACAAGTTTGTTTACTTCGTTCGGAGCCTATCTCGACTCCTACTCGAAGGCTCGCAGTCCTTGACTGCACCAATGAGCAATCCACTAAGATTCTTCTTCCCGAAAACCACGGAAAAAAGTAATGCGTACAAAATACACTAATATAAGATAGTAACAAGCCTACTATCTTATATGAGTTTAAGTGCAATACAAAAGTAAAGTGTACCGACAGTATGTGAAAGTTGAAGCTCGGTCGGCACTTGCTTGCGTGTAGAAGAGTTGTAGAGCAGTAGCACAAACAATAGCAGCTAGCACAGAGATTGACTTCGAACCTGAACAGTGTTCTTCAGCCCTGGACCTCGAGCTCTCTTTTATAAGAACCGTCGACGTTCGGTCGACCGATCCCTAGGTTCGGTCGACCGAACCTGCTCCATTCCTTCTGTGCTGAGATCTGATCTTCGAGCATTAACTGATCTTTAATGGTTCGGTCAACCGATAACCTTGTTCGGTCGATCGAACGATGGGCTTTCCTTCTCATCGAGATTCGCACTTAATGCTCCATTAATGCTTTTACTGTTCGGTCGACCGAACCTCATTTTCGATTGACCGATCATGCTGTGATACCATATTTGCGAGCCTGATCTGTTTTGCCATTTTTGCTTGTTCGATCGACTGATAAAATGCCTTTTTCGGTTGACTGAACCTCCTGTTCAGTCAACCGAACCCTTGGTCAAATGAAGCTTTCTGAGTGCTGGTCGCGTGGCCGCTGACAGAGCCTGATTCTGAGTTCTGAGTCAAAAGTTATGATCATTTGAAGTTCAAATGGTCATATGATTCTGCAACATAAAGTTAGTTCGATATAACAATAATATTCCTGCAAAACAAAGTTAGCACAGTTATAATACATGAGTAGTAATATGCATAAGTATAATAGTTAGGATTGTCTTGATCTCAACTTGGAAACCTTCCCGATTTCTTCAGTTGGATCAGCGACCTTAGGTTGTTCCCTTTAGGAACCCGACCTCACTGTCGCTCCTCCAGTTATTTACCTCAACCTACCTGCCAAATGTTGGGTCCTCCAGATCTGTTTCGACTTTACTGTCTGGTCGTGACTAGGACTTTCTCGATTGAATAAATAGTCTGCACACTTAGCCAAATCATCAGATCATAACAAGACTTAACTTAAACCTTTGACAACATCAAAACTCAGGTTTGATTTTGGTGCACCTTGCACCAACAATACTTTGATTTCAAAACGATAAAATAAGATTTTCAAAAATAATGTGATTCACCCCCCTCTCACGTGTGTATCGATCCAACAATACCAACTCAAATTGATCAAATTAAGTAATGTTTCATAGTCAACAACTAGCTGGACATTTTACTTAATTTTCCTAATAAAGTGAAAACTACCATCTTCTGGTTATGCTCTAATTATTAATCAATTAATTGTTTGTTTTATTCTCAAAGTACAAAGTTTATCCTATGTTAAATTCAGATTTTGCTTTAGGTTAATTGAACAAGAGTTTCTGAAATTGACTTCTAGATCATAGTGGGACACAGATGTCTTCTTGAGTATCGAAACAATAACCACTTCCTTAGACAAAGCCTTTTTAAGAAACTGGAGCTTAATTAACTTTAATGGAGTGTCTTGGTCTAATTAGTTTAGAGTAAGGTGAGTTAGCTTCTTCTAGTTCCATTTGACTAGATGCATCAGGTAAAGTATTCATTACCCAACCTAGATATGTAAAGCCCGAAAAATTCCCAAATTTATTTTAGAATTATTCTATGATTTTTCTGGAATTATTAGATATTTTTCCGGAATTTTCCGAGTAGCGGGAGTAGCAAAAACAAATAGGTCGCAAAATAGCTTAGGCGGGAATCGAACCCGAGACCTATGGTGTAAGGGATAATGTTAGTAACCAGTTGAACCCAGCAGGGCCGTGCTGAAAGGAAGGAGAACCAAATATATTTATATTAGAGTTGGGTTCATTAAACCACTTAATATAAATAATAAACTTAAGTGGGGTTTGGTTTATTTTGGTTCGGCACCTCTTTACCTCACGACACTTTCTCTTCCAAAACCTCACCGCCTCCCTTCTTCTCCTCTTCCTCACGCACGGCACACCAAGGCAAGGGTCCATAGGATCATCTTCCGGCGACGACTCCAACACGGAAGGGGTTCTTCTCCGCGAGAGGAACGCGAAGACGTAAGCGGTTCGTCGAGCGGACAGTTTTCCGGAAACACCTAGCGAATAGAATCGTAAGAAAACCTTACGATTGAGGTAAGAAACCCCTCACCTGCAGATAATTGCTCTCGCTTGTTAGTTTTGGCGTTAGTTCAGTAATTTTATAGTTTTCAGTTTTAGGGCATGCTTTTAGTGCACGCCAAGCATTCGGTAGAATGCCCAGTTCGAAGGATGTACCAATAGGCGTCCTAACGACATATAAAATGTAATAGAAACATTTTATTCAGTTTATTATTAGTTATTACAGCTATATGGATCAGATATCCATTGGGTGGGCTCCCACAGTAGCCTCTAGGTTCAGATAACCTAGCTCTAGGTTCAGATAACCTAGAACAGCAAAGTAAAATTAAACAGTATTCAAGATTTTACTTTTATTCAGTTGGCATCGTGCTTGGATCAGATATCCATGGTTTGGACCACAGTCGTCCCTAGGTTCAGATAACCTAGTAACCTGGATTCGAACTTGCAATCCCGGTCTCGAGGGACGCCACAAGAAGTACTGTTGTGGCCCTCAAAGAAGATGTTTAGTATTTTCATCTATTATATGTATAGTTTTCAAATTTGAAACCAAGTGATGAAAACACTAATTTAGCTTTCAGTTCAGTTCAATTTACATGATTTGAGTTCATGTATGATTTAGACATATGCATGACTAGTTCGGTATGCCATGCTTATATGTTATGCCATGTTTCAGTTTCAGTTTATGCTTTGTTTGATATGCCATGCCATGCTTGCATGTTCAGTATGTTTTTTCAAACAACATGATTTAAAATCATAATTGCATCGTATGCATGATTTAGTGAGGTAGATGGTTTCTTACTAAGCTTTAAGCTTACAGGTACTACTTTTCTTATACTGCAGATACAGGTAAAAGAAAAGTGGACTAGCGGAGGCTGGAGGGCGATGCTACAATGATGTGTGTGTGCAAGGGGTCTGGAATAAAGATCCTTGGGATCTACACGCTTTTAATTCAGTTTTAGTACTTAACACGTCTGGTTTTATGAATTAGTCTTGTTACAGTTTAGTGAACTATATCTTGTTTAGTCATCATGTTTAGAATATGAGTATTCACATTCTTGAGTGTTTTTCATGTATCTAGAACTGGTCTCTGTGAGTTGTGGCACGTTCCAGTGCCGGAAGTTCCTGAAATCAGAAACTCTGATTTCATATCAGAGTTGGATCGGTCTGCCGACCGATCCGTTACAGCATCAGGATCCTGGATCGGTCAGCCGACCGATCCAGAGGCATACAGTATGTTACTGTATGCTATCTGATCGGTCGTCCGATCGATCCAGCACCGAACAGAGAGTTCGGGACGAAATCAGTGAGCAGCTGGATCGGTCGACAGACCGATCCAGAGGCGAACAGAAACATAAGAAGCGCACTGATCGGTCTACCGACCGATCAGGGTGCTTCTGGATCGGTCGGTAGACCGATCCAGATGCGAACAGAACGCAGCAGAAGCACGGAGGCTCACTGATCGGTCTCCCGACCGATCCAGAGGGTGCATCCGTGCCAGTATCAGCTGGAACGATCTGTGAATCGTTCCGAAGGCTCAATCGACTTACGGATCGGTTGAAATGTCTGACTGCAGCTAGCAGGACATCCAAGAGGCATAGATTGTCTCTCCTAGCATGTGTACAACACTCAGGTACTCCTAGAATGTCAGGTTAAGACTTTACAGTAATTAGTTTAGCAAATTTCAAATTTGCTCAGTTTTCCGCACAGTATTTTCAGTAGTTAATGTAGCGATCCGGCTCACAGCCTGGTACAGAGTGGTATCAGAGCAGGGTTCCTTACTTCCTACACACACATCAGCATTGTGCCTACAGCTTCCAAGTAAGAACATCTCTCACTCAGTTTGTTTTCAGCTTTCATATCAGTTATGTGTGCTTCCATGTTTGATCTCATGTTGGTAGTTAATTAATTTATGTTTGCAGTGATAGTATTTAACATGTTACCAGTAGTTAACTATAACATGATAGCTTAGTTATATATATGTGTTCTCTGCTATTTAGAAAATGGTACGAGGACGTCCCCTAAGAAAGCAAAGAATGAGCCTCAAAGATGAGGCGCTCAAAGGCCTCCCTGCACCTTACAAAGATTAGTGGCTCACCACAAAGAAGCTAGCTGAACAGCAGGAGATAGCCTCCTTAAAGGCTAACCAGCAGACTACTCCCCGCCACTCCAGGATCGAACCTCACGACTCCAAGAATCACAGAGGTAGTACCACCTCAGCCTGCGTCCCAGTAGCCCCAGTAGCATGGGCTAAGAGAGAAGCTTACCTTATCCATGGCAGAGAATTAAGCCCGAGAACTTCTCAGCACCAACAACCATGGGATGCTCGTGCATGGTTTAAAACACCGAAAGCACGATGGAACTTCTAGACCGCCAGAGCACTAAAGGTGAAGTGTGCCTTCTGCTTAACAGAGACGACGATGTGGTGGAGCGGATTAAATCAAGTGGCCAAGAAACCGATGACATGGGTTAACTCGAGAAAGAATTCTTCGAGGAATTCTTTCATATGCAAGTCACAAACCGACACTATGACGAGTTTACTGAATTTCGTCAGGCAACCTATCGCTCAGAGGCCGTGAAGAAATTCAACAAAGTTGGCCCGTCGTGTCCGTAACTAGTCACCGGAGAAAGAACGAGTACGCTGATGTCAAGATGCTGCACTGAGATCGCAATGAATGTAGCCGGTATGCCTATAGGCCACAAACCACGAGGAGTTAGTGAGTAGTGCTCGATCACCGAGCACTATCAAGACAATAACCAAAAGCATGTTTCCACAGAGCCCAAGGACAAACTAGCTCGTACTCAACAGAAACAACAGGGACATAGCTCCAACCGGAAAGGGAAACGCAAGGCAAGTAGTGACCCAAAAGGAGGACCACGGAAAACATTCCAGACATCCCAAGTGTGCTACTTGTGGGAAACATCATCCAGAGTTTGCCGCAAGGGTACGCGAGGTTGTTTTGAATGTGGATGGAAGGGCACATGGCTAAGCAAAGGTTCGAACAAGAACAGCTTCCTCCGCCTCACCGATACAAGATGGAGCTCACCACCACACCGATGTATGTCGCCTTAGATGGTCCATGATCAAAGGCATTAGAAGCCCCCACGCCTACCACAAATGCCGTGATTTTCTCACCGACCGAGAGGACGAGCAAATGCCTCGATTGTCACAGTCGATCAAGATTTTCAAAGATAATGCAACCTTTATTCGACATCGGGCAACCCACTCTTATGTATCCGTGGCATTTGCCGAGAAACTAGCAACACCTCCGTAGTACTCAATAGTCGTGACAACGCTACCCTCGGAGACATTATGGCATCTACGCACTGGCTCAGGACGGTCATTATAGCAGGCAGTGAGCTTTTGGTGATCCGATAGTGCTAGAAATGACCGACTACGATGTCATCTTTGGAATGGATTTTCTGATGGCGCTTTTATAGAGTGCCGTAAACTGAAGGTCATATTCCAACCTGAAGCAGGAGTACAGTTTGAGTACACGGGAAGCCAAAGAGGAAAGCCGTGAAGTTTCTCTCAAAGATTGAAAGCACAAAGAACTATTGGATTCAGATGGGATTTTAGCAAATGTAGTCAACACCACCAGACAAGAACCAACACTATCGAGGTTCGAGTCGTGACTACCCAATAGCCTTTCCTCAAGAGCTACGTGCTTAGCACCGCATGTGAGATTGAATTCGAGATAGAGCTCATTCCCAGACAAATCCAATTTCCAAGGCACCATATCGCATGGCTCCCGCAGAACTGAAGGAACTTCGGGAATTACAGCTTGACAAGGGTTTCATACGCCCTAGTCACTCACCATGGGAGCACCTGTGTTGTTTGTGAAGAAGAAGGATGGAAGCATGCGCTTATGCATAGATTACCGTGCCTTGAACCAGTCACAATTAAAAATGATACCTCTTCCTGTGATAGATGACCTGCTTGACCTAAAGGGAGCCACATGTTCTCTAAAATTGACCTCGATCGTGATATCACCGAGTTAGAGTCAAGGAAGGTGATATACCTAAAACAACTTTCAGGACCAGACACGGACACTATGAGTTCGTAGTCATGCCTTTGGCGTGACAAATGCTCCACTACTTTCATGGACCTCATGAACAGGGTATTCAGAGAATACTTAGACAAGTTTGTCATCGTGTTCATCGATGACATTCTTATCTATTCAGCACTCAGGAGGACCGAGCATCTGAAAACAGTTTTGCAGATCCTTCAACAGAACCAGTACGCCAAATTCATGAAATGTGAATTCTGGACAGGTAGCCTTTCTGGTCACATCATCTCCAAAGATGGTGTTATGGTAGATCCCAAAGAAGATAGAAGCGTAGTAATCGAAGAGACCCAGAACGCCAAAGGAAATCGAAGCTTTCGGATTAGTGCTACCACAGAAATTCAGAGGACTTCTCCAGATAGCCTCCCCACTCAGTCCTCACCAGAAGAACAAGAAATTTCAAAGGATGAGGATCATGAGAATGTTTTAGCTAACTAAAACGAGATTGACCAGGTTCTATTTTAGCTATACCAAAACACATTCGACATCTACAAAGGACGCCTAAATTGGGATTAGGAGCAGTGATGCAAGAGGGCAAGGTGATCGCTTATGCTTCCAGACAACTCAAGGATTATGAGAGGAACTATCCTACTCACGACCTTGAGCTTGCAGCAGTGGTGTTCGCCTCAAGAATTGGAGACATTATTTGTACGGAGCTCGCAGTGTATACAGATCATCAAAGTCTGAAGTATTTTTTACTCGAAGGATCTGAATATGCGACAGCGTAGATGGTTAGAACTAGTCAAAGATTATGACATAGATATCCTCTACCATCCAGAAAAACTAATAAGGTAGCAGACGCACTCAAGTCCAGTGCTACCTTATTATCTTTAGCAGCTATGTCACCACCCCTAAGGAAGGAGATTACGGCCTTTAGTCTCGAGCTTATAGTCGGACAACTTTCCACTATGACCTTAGAGTCTACCTTGCTTGGTGATATTCACCACCAGATCGGGACCCCGAAATTCGTAAAATCAAGCAAGGCTAGCGTAATCGAAAGTGGAGAATTGAGTGTCCGACAAATGGGTGTTGTATTTTGGCATGCACTGTGTTCCGCATCGGGAGGAGCTACGAGATGATTTTAGACGAGGCTCACAGACTTTACGCTATGCATCCGTGCTCCACCAAATGTATCAAGACCAAGAAACGCTTTGGTGGCCCGGATGAAGCGAGACATCGCCAGATATGTTAGCATCCGCCTCACCGCCGAGGGTCAAGGCGTAACATCACGACTGTGAGGAGTTCTCGCTACTGATTCCGAATGGAAGTGGAGGATATCTCCATGGATTTCATAGTGGGACTACCCGTAACCACGAATGGTTTTGATGCCATCCGGGTAATAGTCGAGTTGACTAAATCAGCCCACTTTTAGCTATCAAGATATCCTACTCTATGGAGAAGCTAGCTCGGTTGTATCTCCGTGAGATTGTCGATTGCATGGAGTCCCACGAACCATTATATCAGATAGAGACAGAGGTTTACATCACACTACGGAAGTGTGTACAGTCACTATGGGCACCCAGTTAAAATTCAGACAGCCTTCCATCCTCAGACGGATGGTCGACGGAGCGAGTGAATCAGTACTCAAGATATGCTCCGAGCTGTGCCCTAGATTTCAAGGAAGTTGGTGCAAATACTGAGTCTAGCTAATTTGCATACAACAACAGCTATCGTGCCACTATCGGCATGGCTCCTTATGAGGCACTCTATGGGCGGAGGTGCAGATCACCAATCTGCTGGTATGAGAGTGGTGAATAGAACCAGAGCTTCAGATAGATCTAGTGGCAGATACCACAGCCGCTAAAGCAGATTCGCCAGAGGATAGAGACAAGACAGAGTAAGAGCTATGCCGACACCACGCACCCCTAGAGTTTTCAGAGGGGACAAGCCTCGAGTAGCTCCGTGAAGGAGTCATGCGTTTGAAGAAGGGCAAGCTAGCTCCCTGATATGTGGGACCATATCTTATCACGAAGAGAGTGGGCAAGGTAGCATATGAGCTAGAGCTACCTCGTGAGATGTCAAGCCCACAACGATTTCATGTTTCCATGTCAAGAAGCATATTCCGACGCCACCGTGTGATTGAGCCCCTGGTACAGTCCGTGATGATCTCAATGATGACAATGGCCTATTCGGATAATAGACCGAGCAAGAAAGAAATTACGAACAAGGAAGTACCATTAGTTAAAGTCACCGGCAAAATCACACAACAGCAGAGGCGACTTGGGAGACAGAGGCCAACATGAGACGAAGTACCCAGAATTGTTTTAAGTTCGGGACGAACTTTTATAAGGTATGGGGATTGTAAAGTCCGAAAAATTCCCAAATTTATTTTAGAATTATTCTATGATTTTTCTGGAATTATTAGATATTTTTCCGAATTTTCCGAGTAGCGGAGTAGCAAAAACAAATAGGTCGCAAAATAGCTTAAGCGGGAATCGAACCCGAGACCTATGGTGTAAGGGATAATGTTAGTAACCATTGAACCCAGCAGGGCCGTGCTGAAAGGAAGGAGAACCAAATATATTTATATTAGAGTTGGGTTCATTAAACCACTTAATATAAATAATAAACTTAAGTGGGGTTTGGTTTATTTTGGTTCGGCACCTCTTTACCTCACGACACTTTCTCTTCCAAAACCTCACCGCCGCCTCTCCCTTCTTCTCCTCTTCCTCACGCACGGCACACCAAGGCAAGGGTCCATAGGATCATCTTCCGGCGACGACTCCAACACGGAAGGGGTTCTTCTCCGCGAGAGGAACGCGAAGACGTAAGCGGTTCGTCGAGCGGACAGTTTTCCGGAAACACCTAGCGAATAGAATCGTAAGAAAACCTTACGATTGAGGTAAGAAACCCCTCACCTGCAGTATAATTGCTCTCGCTTGTTAGTTTTGGCGTTAGTTCAGTAATTTTATAGTTTTCAGTTTTAGGGCATGCTTTTAGTGCACGCCAAGCATTCGGTAGAATGCCCAGTTCAGAAGGATGTACCAATAGGCGTCCTAACAGCATATAAAATGTAATAGAAACATTTTATTCAGTTTATTATTAGTTATTACAGCTATATGGATCAGATATCCATTGGGTGGGCTCCCACAGTAGCCTCTAGGTTCAGATAACCTAGCTCTAGGTTCAGATAACCTAGAAAAAGAAAGTAAAATTAAACAGTATTCAAGATTTTACTTTTATTCAGTTGGCATCGTGCTTGGATCAGATATCCATGGGCTGGACTCCACAGTCGTCCCTAGGTTCGATAACCTAGTAACCCTGCGGATTCGAACTTGCAATCCCGGTCTCGAGGGACGCAAGTACAGTTGTTGGGCCCAAACAAGATGTTTAGTATTTTCATCTATTATATGTATAGTTTTCAAATTTGAAACCAATGATGAAAACACTAATTTAGCTTTCAGTTCAGTTCAGGTTCAATTTACATGATTTGAGTTCATGTACAGATTTAGACATATGCATGACTAGTTCAGTTTCATGCTCAGTTTATATGTTATGCCATGTTTCAGTTCCAGTTTATGCTTTGTTTGATATGCCATGCCATGCTTGCATGTTCAGTATGTTTTTTCAAACAACATGATTTAAAATCATAATTGCATCGTATGCATGATTTAGTGAGGTAGATGGTTTCTTACTAAGCTTTAAGCTTACAGGTACTACTTTTCTTATACTGCAGATACTGGTAAAAGAAAATTAGCGGAGGCTGAAGGCGATGCTACAATGATGTGTGTGTGCAAGGGGTCTGGAATAAAGATCCTTGGGATCTACACGCTTTTAATTCAGTTTTAGTACTTAACACGTCTGGTTTTATGAATTAGTCTTGTTACAGTTTAGTGAACTATATCTTGTTTAGTCATCATGTTTAGAATATGAGTATTCACATTCTTGAGTGTTTTTCATGTATCTAGAACTGGTCTCTGTGAGTTGTGGCACGTTCCAGTGCCGGAAGTTCCTGAAATCAGAAACTCTGATTTCATATCAGAGTTGGATCGGTCTGCCGACCGATCCGTTACAGCATCAGGATCCTGGATCGGTCAGCCGACCGATCCAGAGGCATACAGTATGTTACTGTATGCTATCTGATCGGTCGTCCGATCGATCCAGCACCGAACAGAGAGTTCGGGACGAAATCTGCAGTCACTGATCGGTCGACCGACCGATCAGTGAGCAGCTGGATCGGTCGACAGGCGAACAGAAACATAAGAAGCGCACTGATCGGTCTACCGACCGATCAGGGTGCTTCTGGATCGGTCGGTAGACCGATCCAGATGCGAACAGAACGCAGCAGAAGCACGGAGGCTCACTGATCGGTCTCCCGACCGATCCAGAGGGTGCATCCGTGCCAGTATCAGCTGGAACGATCTGTGAATCGTTCCGAAGGCTCAATCGACTTACGGATCGGTTGAAATGTCTGACTGCAGCTAGCAGGACATCCAAGAGGCATAGATTGTCTCTCCTAGCATGTGTACAACACTCAGGTACTCCTAGAATGTCAGGTTAAGACTTTACAGTAATTAGTTTAGCAAATTTCAAATTTGCTCAGTTTTCCGCACAGTATTTTCAGTAGTTAATGTAGCGATCCGGCTCACAGCCTGGTACCCAGGAGTTGGGTCGTTACAAGATATGTACCTAACCAGGCTTTTCTAGCATACTATTAGCTCAATCCGCTCTAATACTAAAATTATAGGATCGAATTTGACTCTAGGGGGTGAATATCATTATAAATTTTAAAATGAGTAGATAGTAAATAAAACAGTTGAACCAATTAGAGTTAGCATAGTGGAACTAAAATTTACTAAAACTGATTTAATCAAGTAAGACAAAGACAAAAACATACAACAAATTTAACTAACAGTTTAATCATGCAAGTTGATCAATCAAATCAGAAGCATAGACACACATTAGTTATAAAATATGATTTATATTTCTAAATTTCTCCTAGGTGAAGAAACTTTACAAAAAAAGAATTTAAAAATTCTAAGCACAATAAAGCAAATAAGGCAACACTACAACAAATGAAAATGTTACTCTAGGTGTTACCTATTAGAAATGAAGTGCATGTTGCAGCATGTCATAACACAGAAGATGAAGGAGCACTTAGAGCATGAGCACAAGAGATTAAGAGATTGAGTGAATGAGTGTTTGTATGATTTTCACCTCTACCTCGAAGCTCCTTATTATTAGTGCAATCGTCCTCAGGTCAAAGTTGACCAATTTGGCTGAGCTCAAGTTAGCTGGAGCTTGAGTTTCAATGTTTAATAATATGTGAGTGAGAAGTCAAGTAGGTCAAAGGAGGATCAGATACTTGTCCAGGGAAGTTCTAACTAGAGGTTAGACAATAGAAAGTCCTAACTGGAGGTTAGGCAATGAAAGTTCTAACTAGAGGTTAGGCAACGAGAAGTCCTAGTGGGGCTAGGCAGTGAAGACCTAGTTGGGAACTAGGAAGTGAAAATCATAACGGGGCTAGGTACTAAAGAACTAGTTGGGAACTAGGCAATGGAAGTCCTAGCGGGGCTAGACAGTGAAGACCTAGTTGGAAACTAGGAAACGAAAGTCCTAGCGGGGTTAGGCAAGGGAAAAGTCCAAGTGAGTCAAAGATTGACCGAACACTTGGTGAGGAAGTTCTGGCAGGTCAGGTTGACCAGATACAAGGCAACGAGAAGTGCCAACAAGTCAAGGTTGACTGGATATTGGGCAAGAGAACTCTAGACTCAGATCAAAGACGTTAGAGTTAGGCAATTGATTAGAATAATCTATTGGGAAGCTCTTCGCGAGAGCACAGTAAGGGCTCGAATCAATTGATTGGGCTTAAGCCAATCAATTGAGACAATTGATTAGAGTGTTCTTCGCGAGAGCACAAAAAGTGCTAGGATCGATTGGCTAATCAATTTAGCACATCAATTAATTGGGGACGTTTTTCACGAGCAAACAGAACGTTGATGAATCGATTGGGATCATCGATTGGGCTAATTGATTAGAAGTGTTTTTTTCATGAGACAAGAAGCTTCAGAATCGATTGGGTTAATCCATTAGAAGTTGGTAATCGATCAGTATAACTCACGAATCGATTAGACAAGCAAAAATAAGTCATTCTGCAAGTGTTTAAATAGTCATCTGACATGACAATCAATTAGGAGTAAGCCTAATCGATTAAAATGTGTCATGGTAACCCTAAAAAAGGGTTTCAAGAACATTTGAAGCATAACTGTTCACACCAGTTCTTGAGGTTTTGGCGACAAGTATTGTTGCACTTTCTAAGCATCAATAGGCTAATCAAAGCAAGAAAAGAGCAAGCAAAGCAAAGTTTATTGTTGTAAAGTCATTTTCAATTTATTGTGTAATATTATTTGCATTTTTGTTTGTATTCTTGTATTTGTGCTTATACGAGACTTCTCCACTTCTAGGAAGGAGGTTTTCATAGTAGAACTGTGAGTGATGAGTTAACTTTCGGATTAGTCACCTCAAGGAGGTGGATATCAAATATAATCGAAGGTGTTAGCATTGTAGAGTCTTCGCTTCATGTTTCAACTATAAATCATCTTCAAGACAGAAAGTGAACTATTTACCCCCTAGCTCATATATGTCCTAACACTTATATAAGACTTCTTCGGTCGCCTGGAGCCTTCCTGATCGACTATAGCTGTACTGATGTGGCTATAATTTTTATCTTTTTGATAACATTAATAAAGTTCTCCTGTTGACTGGACGCCCTCTCGTTGCCTGGATAAGGGTCAAACTTCATCTTGACCGCTTTGCTCAGATTATTGATAACTCCATCTCCCGGTCGCTTGGAAGCTACTCCGATCGCCTGTATTTTCTGATCGTCTAGACCCAATATGATCACCTAGACCTTTCAAAATTCTTTCAGAGTTATCACTAGCTAGTCGCCCTTGAACTTTATTCGGTTGTCTGGAATAGTCGAATATGCTTTCCTGCAGTGGTTACATATAATGATTAGAATACAAAATATAAAGTTATTTGTACTTACATTGAATCTAGATGTTCAGTCTCCAGCTGATTCATCTAGACTGAATTGCCAAGTTACAGCTCCCGGCTATTTCCACTTGGACTTGTTTGTCAAGCCTTCAACTTCCAACTGACTCCACTTGTACTTGAGTCACCTAGCTTTCAACTAGAAATTTATTTGTCAAGCTTTAATCACTTAGATTTGATTCACCTAGCACC
Source organism: Zingiber officinale (assembly GCF_018446385.1). NCBI lineage: Eukaryota > Viridiplantae > Streptophyta > Magnoliopsida > Zingiberales > Zingiberaceae > Zingiber > Zingiber officinale. Next base: position 109,716,441 of record NC_055997.1, read on the forward strand.
CAACTAAGAATTTTTCTGTCAAGACTTAATTACTTAGACTTGATTCACCTAGCACTCAGTTATAAATTTGTCTACTTGGTCTTAATCAAGACTTAGCTCATGCTTGACTTCTAATCAAGACTTCAATTGTCTTCTAATCAGGATTTCAGTTGTCTGACTTTGCTCACTAAAATCTAGTCATTGTCTGTTTTACAATCAGGACTTCAATATCTGTCAAGTAACTTATGCCTGTAAACTTGATTCTACTAGTTAAATCATAACTAATCTAATTTTAATCTTAGTCATATATTAAAATTGTAAGTTAAATATTATACACTAAGCCCTAACAATTTGATGGAAGAGGTTTCTTAGAATTTATGTTCGAAATAGTTCCTTACCTGCATTGTTCAAAACTAGCAACTACAATTGAGCCATTCAACCATTTATTATTTCAAACAGTCTGTATTTCAAAAAAAAAAAAATGAAAAACAATAACTTTCACGTGAGTACATGTGAAAAATTACTTAATAAAGAAGTTAATTAGTATTTCCATGACTCTAAGAAAATAATTTTTTAACTTAACAAATTTTCAATTCTAGAAAAGCAAATCAAATGTATTATGTATTTTAACTTTATAACTTCTGTTCTAAATGGAGAATAATTTCACATCCATCCATTATAGTACAAACATTATAGTTTAGACTCAAAAAAAAAAAAATAGAGAGAAGAAAATAACTCCACGTAAATATTTTAAACACAGAGTGGATCACCTATAATAAACCGTAATTGTTGCTATTAAATAAAAAGAGAGGTTCATTCTCTAATTCCTCACTCTAGTTCACTTTAGAATTTTATTCCTATATAGCCAATGATTGGCCTATGATTTATAATTTAAAAGGCGAATTGATACAAATTCCTTTCAGTGTTTGTGAAACATGCTGTGAAGATCAATTTATTAGAGTAATTTTTTTTTTCAGATACATATATTTTATTTTAATAAATAATATTTATATACACAAATGCTGAAGAGTATTAAAAGAATATAATTGTCATATAATATTAATAAATTTCAAGTAGAATACATTAAATAATCAATTGCTTAACTAAAACAATATCCTGTGTGCATATAATCATCTCTCCCTCACTCCAAACCTAATCCACAAAACTCCTTTGCCATGTCTTTTCCTTTCCTTTCCTTTCCTTTCCCTCCCTTCACGGAGTTGCATGAGCATGAAACATGATGAGACATGATAGGGACTTGAGAAGACATTCCAACAAGAAGCAAAGAGGAAATTGAGTTGCAATGAATGAGGATTTGAAAAAGAAGAAACAAGGTGCGTCCAATAATTCTTGATATAAACGTAAAACATCCTTTATATATTTTTCTTCTATTAGATCGACCAATTAACTTGACATATGGAGTTATTCATATTCATTCTTTTTATTATTTTTAATAAATTATTTCTTTTTTTTAAATAATTTTCGGTATTTTTAGTATCTTAGATATTTTTGATAATATCTATTTCTTATATTTTTGGATTCCAATTTCGTTTAAAAATTTTAGGATTATTATTTTTTTCCTTTTTATTAGGATTTTTTTTCTTTATCTTAGGGTCCAGTATATTATTTTAGATAGTACAGTTTTTTTTTATTTCCTAATATTCTTTTCCAAATTAAAATATTATAGGAGATTGCTTCCTGTACGATGAATTAAAGGATTTAATATCCCACGTGATAATCACTATCTCAATTAATTTGGGGTTTGGAATCATATAATAAGCATCTAGTCATTTTCCATCCGATTAAAAGTTAACGTTATAAGATAACACTCATTTGAAAGTTGAGACAAAGAGTAATATAAAGTTGATGCTACGTAGACAATACACATAAAGAGATGGATGATCGTGCAAAAGAAGAGAAGCAAATTAAAAGCACCATGCAAGCTTTTTCCAAAGCAAACAGCTTGCGTGCCCATATAATTATAAAGTTGAACCAGACTTAATTATAATTTGTTCTTTATTTATAATCATAGGTATACGTTTCAATCAAAATCTGTCGCTTTGCCTTATGTCATTGATCGCACTTTCAATTAAAATCTAGATGTCAGAATCTAACCCGCTAGAAAATAAATTTAAAAGATTTAATTAATATATGTCATATTAGAAATATAATTAATTATTAATATATAAAGATATTTTTTTAAAATTAAATATAAAAATATATGAAAAATGATATAATTAACTCATAAAATATGATATTACTTAGATATTCTTAATAATGATCTAAAAATTATATAAAAATAATGTTCTAGTTGGCTAGATTTTAATCATTTAGTATTATCCATAATCAATAATACGCTTGCTCATCTAATTCTGTGATAAAAATTGAAATCCTAATTTTGACTATTATGCATGTCACCCCGTATTTTTATACATAATCAGCGAGGTATTCCGTATCTATTAAAATCGATACTTATATGTGACAAAATTACTATATGAACCATACGTACCAGTGGACCTCCTCAAATCTAATTTATTATAACTAAGTTAAGAATTTATTGGTGTCAATTTTGTTAGGGTCGTTTCGCATTGCGTGTTCGTCGTTGTTTACTTCGTGATGATATGCAATGAAATGAACAAGAAATAAACGTATAACTCAAAATAAAATGATTAATTCAAGGATCTCTTGACGATAAAATTCATAGCATATTGTATATATAAATACTATTACAAATGAAAATAAGAAAATACATACATTAGGAAATCTATAAGTATTTTCTAATAATAATTATTCTTTAATAAGTAGGAAACAAATAACTATTTTATAATAATAAGTATTCCCTGATAACTAAGAAATACATAACTATCTACTTATAATAATTATTTCCTAATACACTCTCTCAAGATGGTGTTCTAGAAATGACACCAATCTTGTTACAAATAGTAAACAGCCGAGGTCGAGAAAGCGACTTGTTAAGTACATCAGCCAACTGATCCTCAGCAGAAGTATGAGTAACTCGCAGTTCCGAGGCACAAATTATCAGTGAAAAGCACAACAGACGTGGTAATCGGAAGAAGCAGATATGTCAAAAGTGACTTAATCAATTGGATTTCAGATGTCGCAGAGGTAATGACGCGATATTCAGCCTCAGTCAAAGAGCACACAACCATGCGTTTTTTGAAAGATGAATCAGAAGTATTTGTGAGAGATAGTCAGCGAGTGATGTCGTCAGCGGCAATCATTGTAGAAGGCGGTCGATGGGTATTCTTTTAGAGCAAAATCCACCAGTGCGATCAACGAAACGATGATTTGTTGAACTTTGCCTTTGATGAAAGAAGACAACAACTAGAAAGAGACGAGGTGTTGTTGTCTGAATGCTGGAATCTGACTTATCATTGGAATAAGAGCAACAGAGAGAGAAGGCTGTATTTTGGTGGCTGCATATACTAGAGCAGATGTAGAAAATCTGTTATTGAACAAAACTTGGAAAAAAAAACTTGCTATTTGGCCTATTAGAAGATGGCTAAAACAATACTCATGAAGAAAAGACCGCTATAATGCGGCTACTGCTTAAAAAACACAAACAAACAAAGGAGAGGAAGAGAAAGATGAAATTTGATGTCTTTAAACTTAAGAAAAAAGATAATAATATTGCTCTTGCTATGAGAAAAAATAAGAAGAGAAAGAGAAAAGAGAAGGAATTGAACCTCGTTATTAATGAACCTTTTGAAAAAAGAAAACAAAATTATTATACGGTGGAAAAGAGGAAGTCAGAAAAAAAAAATTTTAAGGATAAAAAAAACATAAGAAAGGAGAAGAAAGCTAAGGTTTTTTTTTTTTTTAACTGTGAGAAAAGGAAACGCGGAAGAGAGGAGAAAAAGAAAGAAAAAAAAATTAAAAAAAAATGTTGTTAAGCTTAACGCTCTGATACTATATTGACGATAGAATTCACACAAATTATTAATCATAGCATATGGTATATATAAATATCATTACAAGTGAAAATAAGAATATATATAAATTAGTAAAACAAATAAGTATTTCCTAATAATAATTATTCTCTAATAACTAAAAAACAAATAACTATTTTCTAATAATAATTATTTCCTAATAACTAGGAAATAAATAACTATTTACTTATAATAATTATCTCCTAATATGATCTACACACACGAGCACTCTCCACTAAGAAAATGCTCCTCGATAACTACTGGAGGTGGAGAAACCTCGTACAACACTCACACATACAACACTCAACACAAGAAGAAAAATACAATGAATACAAGTATAAAATCCTCTCTTCTTACTTATTTGTCACTTGTCCCCAAGAGTCTCCAAGAACTGGTTGTGAGCGTCGAGGAAGAGCGTGTGAAGATCAGGAGAAGTGTTGCAGAGAAAAAGCTCGCCAACAGCTATATACCTCGCACTCCTAGGGCTCCCAATCGATTATCACGTCAGATCTGCACCATCCCAGCCGTCCATCGCTCTCTTCCTACGCAACGGTCGAATCCCAATCGATCCGCTAATCGTTGGGAGGCTTGAATCGATCGGTCGATCGATTCAAAGTGCCTCTGCACTCTCTGGAATTGGCCTGAATCGATCGACCAATTGATTCAGGCTTTCTCGCGAGAATTCCAGCCCCAATCGATTAGCTAATCAATTGGCAACTTCCAATCGATCAACTGATCGATTCAAAGTCTCACTGTTCGCTCAGAAACTCTCCCAATCGATTGACCAATCGATTGGGGAAGTTTTGATCGATTACCCAATCGATCAAGACAGTTTCTGCACCAAATCGCATCAACCAATCGATTGGCTAATCGATTGACCCCCCCTCTCCCCCAATCAATTGGCAAGTAGAAAAATGTGTAGAGCTTAAAACGAGCTTCATTTTTCATCCGAGATCATCTCATTCCGATATCCGAGTCAAAAGTTATGGCCTTCAGAAGTTTACTACATCCAAACTTCCTAGTTCATTGTTAACTCCCTATTAGACTTACGACCGCTAAGTGTTCGGTCAATTTTTGACCCATCTGGACTTTCTCTTTGTCAACTTCTCGTTGGACTTCTGATCACTAAGTGTGGTCCTCCTTGACCCACTTAGATTTACCGTCTCGTGTCAAGTGTCCGGTCCTCCATGACCCACTTGGACTTCCTCCCACCAGATGTCCGGTCACCCTTGACCCATCTGGATTTCCTTGTGCCAAGTATCTAGTCAATCATTTGACCTACTTGGACTTCTCAATACCAGGTGTTCAGTCAATCTTGACCCACCTGGATTTCCACGTGTCTGACTTCACTCACCAGGTCTTTCCATCTACCTAGCTTCACTCACTAGGACTTCCCATCTATCTGGCTTCACTCACCAAGACTTTCACCTAGCTTTACTCACTAGGATTTTCACCTGACTTCACTCACCAGGATTTTCCCACTGCCCGACTTCAGTCACCGGGACTTTCACATATCTGGTTTCACTCACCAGGACTTTCATCTAGCTTCACTCACTAGGATTTTCCAACTCCCTAGCTTCACTCACTAGGTCTTTCACCTGGCTTCACTCACCAGAATTTTCCAACTGTCTGACTTTACTCACCAAGACTTTCAACTGCTTAACCTTCAGTTAAAACTTTTTCAGTCAAGTATCCGGTCAACCCTTTGACCTACTTGACTCTTCTTCACATCTAATTGGCCAACATTGACTAGAGAGAAATTGTATCAACAATATCTCCAAATAAACGATTGCATCTGTAATCTCCATGTATTATTAAATATCGAAATTCAAACAAAACTCATGCTTATACTAACTTAAGCTTAATCAATTTAATCAACGTTGACCAAAAAAAAATATTGCATCAACAAATTTGTTACTTTTATGCAAGATATTTCCTCGTGACACATCTTGACTAGAATCAAAGTTCTCGTTTAAATTTTAATCACATGTTTGAAAATATGCAATTTGAGGAAGAAAATTGTTGATCGATTTTATGTTTAAGGATGATTTTATGATTTTGAAAGTGAAGTTGATCGATTTTGAAAGTGAAAATAAAGTGCAAGTTTCAAAATTCCTTATATTATATATTTATCTGTTATTCCAATGGTGATTCCATGGGCGATATTTGGAATTAATTAATCATGTTTTTGATAGGGATGTTCATTACGTAGTCCAGTCTAAAACATTAAAATTGAATCAAAATTAATTATTGATTTCATTTATTCTTTTATTAATTTAATTTAGTCGAAGCAATCGTCCGGTCCATAAATTGTGGACCAAGGAATGATTCATTACATAAGGACTCTTGATTTGAATGGACTTCATTTTTAAACAGGTGGGGTCTATCTAAATCAAGGGTCTTCATTAGTGGACCATACTCTGATCTATAATTTACGGACTAGAGGATCCCTATTGAATTTAGTCTAGTTTAGTTTGATGAATTCAAGATTTGAATAACAAAATGAAATATAATTAATATTCTTACGTTTTTATACATGAAAATTTTATATTTTCCCCCCTTTAATTAATTTAGATGAATATGTTTCATTGGAGATTTATAATAATCGTGTAGTTAAATTCATAGTTGCAAATATTAAAGTCACGGAAATATCATCTCTATTATTTCTATGAATTTAGATGAATTGATCGATCGACAATGATGTGCCATGAGGATGTTGGACGAGGTCGGCGAAATCAACAAAGTTACGTGTGATCAATGAGGATATTAGGCAATAAGTAGCAACAAATCACTACAAAAAAAAACATAAATTTGAGGGTAAAAGTTTGGAACGAAAATAATTCGTCCCAAATTTGAGACAATTTTACCAACGAAAATAAATTTCGACCCAAATAACCAACAAATTTTCCAACAAAAAAATTTCGTTTCAAGTTTGCAACAGGAAATAAATTCGTTGCTAAATTCGTCCAGAAATCTAGAACAAATCCAGAATTCGTCCCAAATTTAGGGACAATCCTGGATTCGTCCCAGATTTTGGAACGAATAGAGGATTCGTCCCAAATTCTGGGACGAATCCAGAATTCGTCCCAAAAATAAAATTATTTTTTAAAAAAAGACAATCAAACACCGAAGGCTTATAACTTGACCTAGAGACATCTGAATTTTATAAAACAAGTTTCTATGCATTCGTATCATTGACCTGATCGTAAATATGTCATCATCCATAATTTTTAATTAATATTTTCAGTGATTCAAATTTTTAACACCAAAAATAGGTCAAATTGGTATTAAAAAAATTCTAAAAAATATATATTTGGTAAAAATTATTTTTATGTATATATTTACGATCAGGGAAATGATACGAATGCATAGAAACTTATTTCATCAAATTCCGATGCCTCTAGGTCCGTATTTAAGGCGTCCCATTTTGTTCTTTTTTTTTAAAAAATAATTAAATTTTTGGGACGAATCTTTGGATTTGTCCCAAAATTTGGGACGAATCCCTTGATTCATCCCAAATTTGAAATGAATCCAGGATTCGTCCCAAAACTTAAAATAATTTTTAAAAAATAAAATCAAACACCGAAGCCTTATATCTTGACCTAGAGACATCAAAATTTCATGAAACAAGTTTCTATGCGTTCGTATCATTAACCTGATCGTAAATATATCATCATTCATAATTTTTAATTAATATTTTCAGTGATTCAAATTTTTAACACCAAATTAGGTCAAATTGGGATTAAAAAATTCCAAAAATAAATATATTTGGTCAAAAATATTTTTATGGACATATTTATGATTAGGATAACGATATGAAAGCATAGAAACTTGTTTCATCAAATTCTGATATCTCTAGGTCTGTATTTAAGGCGTCCCATTTTGTTATATTTTTTAAAATAATTAAATTTTTGGGACGAATCCTGGATTCGTCCTAAACCTGAAAATAATTTTAAAAAAATAAAATCAAACACCGAAGGCTTATATCTTGACCTAGAGACATCGAAATTTCATGAAACAAGTTTCTATACGTTTGTATCATTGACCTGATCGTAAATATGTCATCATCCATAATTTTTAATTAATATTTTCAATGATTCAAATTTTTAACACCAAATTAGGTCAAATTGGGATTAAAAAATTCTAAAAATAAATATATTTTGTCAAAAATATTTATATGGATATATTTACGATCAGGACAACGATACGAATGCATAGAAACTTGTTTCATCAAATTCTGATGTATCTTGGTAGATATTTTTTAAAACATATATAGATTTCTACTAACTAAAAAGGTGTTATGCAACGGATGGTTGTAAATTAGTGTCCGAAAGGTTAAATATGGACCTAAAAACATCGGAATTTCATGAAACAAGTTTCTATGCGTTCGTATCGTTGACCTGATCGTAAATATTTCATCATCCATAATTTTTAATTAATATTTGTAATGATTCAAATTTTTAACACCAAATTAGGTCAAATTGGGATTAAAAACTTCCAAAAATAAATATATTTGGTCCAAAATATTTTTATGGATATAGTTACGATTAGGACAACGATACGAACGCATAAAAACTTGTTTCATCAAATTCCGATGTCTCTAGGTCCGTATTTAAGGCGTCCCATTTTGTTGTATTTTTTTTAAATAATTAAATTTTTTAGACGAATCTCTGGATTCGTCCCAAAATTTGGGACGAATCCCTGGATTCGTCCCAAACCTTAAAATAATTTTAAAAAAATAAAATCAAACACCAAAGGCTTATATCTTGACCTAGAGATATCGAAATTTCATGAAACAAGTTTCTATGCGTTCGTATCGTTGATCTGATCGTAAATATGTCATCATCCATAATTTTAAATTAATATTTTCAGTGATTCAAATTTTTAACACCAAATTAGGTCAAATTGGGATTAAAAAATTCCAAAAATAAATATATTTTGTCAAAAATATTTTTATGGATATATTTACGATCAGGACAACGATACGAATGCATAGAAACTTGTTTCATCAAATTCTGATGTATCTTGGTAGATATTTTTTAAAACATATATAGGTTCCTACTAACTAAAAAGGTATTATGCAGCGGATGGTTGTAAATTAGTGTCCGAAAGCTTAAATATGGACCTAAAGACATCGTAATTTCATGAAACAAGTTTCTATGCGTTCGTATCATTGACCTGATCGTAAATATGTCATCATCCATAATTTTTAATTAATATTTTCAGTGATTCAAAATTTTAACTCCAAATTAGGTCAAATTGGGATTAAAAAATTCTAAAAATAAATATATTTGGTCAAAAATATTTTTATGGATATATTTACGATCAGGACAATGATACGAATGCATAGAAACTTGTTTCATCAAATTCCGATGTTTCTAGGTCTATATTTAATGCATCCCATTTTATTGTATTTTTTTAAATAATTAAATTTTTGGAACGAATCTCTGGATTCGTCCCAAACCTGAAAATAATTTTTAAAAAATAAAATCAAATACCGAATGCTTATATCTTGACCTAGAGACATCGAAATTTCATGAAACAAGTTTTTATGCGTTCGTATCGTTGACCTGATCGTAAATATGTCATCATCCATAATTTTTAATTAATATTTTCAGTGATTCAAATTTTTAACCCCAAATTAGGTCAAATTGGGATTAAAAAATTTCAAAAATAAATATATTTTGTCAAAAATATTTTTATGGATATATTTACGATCAGGACAATGATACGAATGCATAGAAATTTGTTTCATCAAATTTTGATGTATCTTGGTAGATATTTTTTAAAACATATATAGGTTTCTACTAACTAAAAAGGTGTTATGCAACGGATGATTGTAAATTAGTGTCCGAAAGCTTAAATATGGACCTAAAGACATCGAAGTTTCATGAAACAAGTTTCTATGCGTTCGTATCATTGACCTGATCGTAAATATGTCATCATCCATAATTTTTAATTAATATTTTCAGTGACTCAAATTTTTAACACCAAATTAGGTCAAATTGGGATTAAAAAATTCCAAAAATAAATATATCTGGTCAAAAATATTTTTTGGATATATTTACGATCAGGACAATGATACGAACGCATAGAAACTTGTTTCATCAAATTCCAATGTCTCTAGGTCCGTATTTAAGGCGTCCCATTTTGTTGTATTTTTTTTAAAATAATTAAAATTTTGGGACGAATCCTGGATTCGTCCCAAACCTGAAAATAATTTTTAAAAAATAAAATCAAATACCGAAGGCTTATATCTTGACCTAGAGACATCGAAATTTCATGAAACAAGTTTCTATGCGTTCGTATCATTGACCTGATCGTAAATATGTCATCATCCATAATTTTTAATTAATATTTTTAGTGATTCAAATTTTTAACACCAAATTAGGTCAAATTGGGATTAAAAAATTTCAAAAATAAATATATTTTGTCAAAAATATTTATATGGATATATTTACGATCAGGACAACGATACGAATGCATAGAAACTTATTTCATCAAATTCTGATGTATCTTGGTAGATATTTTTTAAAACATATATAGGTTACTACTAACTAAAAAGGTGTTATGCAACGGATGGTTGTAAATTAGTATCTGAAAGCTTAAATATGGCCCTAAAGACATCAGAATTTCATGAAATAAGTTTCTATGCGTTCGTATCGTTGACCTGATCGTAAATATGTCATCATCCATAATTTTAATTAATATTTGTAATGATTCAAATTTTTAACACCAAATTAGGTCAAATTGGGATTAAAAAATTCCAAAAATAAATATATTTGGTCAAAAATATTTTTATGGATATAGTTACGATCAGGACAACAATACGAATGCATAGAAACTTGTTTCATCAAATTCTGATGTCTCTAAGTCTGTATTTAAGGCGTCCCATTTTGTTGTATTTTTTTTTAAATAATTAAATTTTTTAGACGAATCTCTGGATTCGTCCCAAAATTTGGGACGAATCCCTGGATTCGTCCCAAAATCCCTACCTGAAAATAATTTTTAAAAAATAAAATCAAACACCAAAGGCTTATATCTTGACCTAGAGACATCAAAATTTCATGAAACAAGTTTCTATGCGTTTGTATCGTTGACCTGATCGTAAATATGTCATCATCCATAATTTTAAATTAATATTTTCTGTGATTCAAATTTTTAACACCAAATTAGGTCAAATTGGGATTAAAAAATTCCAAAAATAAATATATTTTGTCAAAAATATTTTTATGGATATATTTACGATCAGGACAACGATACGAATACATAGAAACTTGTTTCATCAAATTCCGATGTATTTTGGTAAATATTTTTTAAAACATATATAGGTTTCTACTAACTAAAAAAGTGTTATGCAACGGATGGTTGTAAATTAGTGTCCGAAAGCTTAAATATGGAGCTAAAGACATCAGAATTTCATGAAACAAGTTTCTATGCGTTCGTATCGTTGACATGATTGTAAATATGTCATCATCCATAATTTTTAATTAATATTTTCAGTCATTCAAGTTTTTAACACCAAATTAGGTCAAATTGGGATTAAAAAATTCTAAAAATAAATATATTTGGTCAAAAATATTTTTATGGCATATTCAGATTTATAAAAGTTCTGAATTTGATCTATGTACAGTCTCAAAACTATATATATAGATACATAAAAGTTCTATATTTCATCTAGAATTATATCACACCATTCTAAAATTCTTTACTAGATAACGATGCATCCTCCTACCTTAATATTTTGCAAAGAGTTGTTAAAGATGTGCTAAAGCTAATCATATGAAATTGCCAACTAGTTAACACAATGAAAGGAACAATTATTTTAAACATTCTTTAGTTTACATTAAACACCAAAACACAACCAAACGAAGGACAAAACTATAAATTCAGCAAATTAAAATGAAAAATAAAGTGAACAAAGTGAGGAAATTTGAACCCTAATACCATACTACACAATCTCTCTCTCTCTCTCTCTCTCTATTCGATGTGCCAATTATATTAGGTTGTATCATAGTTACGATACTTGTACTTAGCTTCAAGATAATTCTTATAATTTTATTTACCGTTGCTATGACATGGATGGTTCATATCGTTGGTAAATAGGGCATTTATTTGAATGTTTAAAGAATTTCACAGTTATGTCTTGTTTCCAATCGTTCTTGTTACATGGCCATATCGTATCATATTTATAATCTTTCTTGTTACATATGATCTGGTTTATTTGTTTGTTGTTATGTAGGCAAAGGAGATTTGATGGGGAGCAAAGCTTTTGTGGCAGAGGAAGATGACTTGATGTATTCTTAGTTTATTTACCTTCTTGGTTGGATGATGGACTTATATAACATTGGGTTGTTGAACTTTATATAATATTTTCTAGAAGCTTGAACAAGATAGATCTTGTAAAATTTGTTGAGATCTTTATATTTGTTGAATTATGAGTTGAGTTCAATTATTAATATTGTATGTGAAATTAGGATGTGTTGAATGTATATTATCTGTTATTTGAATTTGGTGTTTATGTATCTATGGATTGAATTGCATAAACAAATTGAATCTGGAAAACATATTTAATATAGGGACGAATTTGGTGACGAAAATGATTTGCCCCCATTCTATCGTAATTAGGGATAAATTTATTTTCGTCCCAGATTTCGTCCTAGAATCTGGGACGAATCTGTGGATTCGTCCCAAAATTCGTCCTTGCCAAATTCGTTGTCAATTTTGTAACAAATTTATTATTCGTTGCAAAATTAGGGACAAAATGGCAAAAAAAATATTTTGTCACCGAATTTGCTCCCAAATTCGTTGCAATATTAGGGACAAACTTGGCAACAAAAAGTAATTTGTCAACGAATTCGTCCCCAAATTTGTTGCAAAAATAGAGACAAATTTGGCAACAAAAATTATGTGAATTCGTCCCCAAATTCGTTGCTAAGTTTGCAACAAAAAAATTATTCGTTGCAAATTTGTATGTTTTTTTGCAACGAATTTGAGGACGAAAATTTTATTCGTCGCCAATTTCGTCCCCAAATTTGTTGCCAAATTTGCAATAAACCATTATGTGAATTCGTCCCCAAATTCGTTGCTAAGTTTGCAATAAAAAAATTATTCGTTGCAAATTTGTATGCTTTTTTGCAACGAATTTGGGGATGAAAATTTTATTCGTCGCCAATTTCGTCCCCAAATTCGTTGCCAAATTTGCAACAAATCATAATTCGTTCCAAAAGTTTGCATCAACTATTTTGGGACGAAAAAATTTTCGTCCCTGATTTCGTCCCAAAAAATTTTGCAACGATTTTTATTTTTAAAATTCGTCCCAAATTTGTCCCAAAAAACCTTATTTTTTTGTAGTGAATGCTTACAAATGAAAATCAAAGAGGGTCGTCATTTTAACTTTTCTCTATCTCTAACTCATTTAGGAGACTCAATTGAATTGAATGTCTAACAGATTCAACTTAACTAGTCAAGTATCCAGTTGATTTACTTCAAATATAAACATTTTATTTGTTAGTTAATGAGTCTTTTGATATCATCCTCCAGTTGACTAAGATCCCCCTCGTCAATCTAATTATCGAGGCCATCATCTGCTACAATCAAGGTGAAATCATTTATTCTCAATGTCTCAACCGCACCCAACCCAAGATCATCATGCCTATTCAATAAGATGAGTATAAGTATTGTTGAGTTAAGTTCCCATTTAATTCAATTCTAAGGGTTATTATTTATTTTTTTTAACATGCAACAACAAAAATAATAATTATAAAATTTTATCCCATTAAATAGGATGAATTATATAAGTTTATTATATATATTTAAATAAATTTTATTTTATTATTGTTAATTCAACTTTCTCTTTATTACTTGGGATAAAAAAAATATTAATATTTTAATTTTAAATAATGAATATTTTAATTACAAAATAAAACATTTTAAAGTATTTTTTAAAAAATAAATAAATATTGGGCCATTTTCAAAATTAATCTAAATGATAATACATAAAATGATTAATTTGTTTTTGTACATTTTTAACATAATCGCCGCAGGCAGAGAGATGACAGCGTCGAAGGGGCAACATTCGAGAAGCGATGGTGGTGGTGCACGTCAAGGCGGCGACGTTGGAGGAGCAGCAGTTCCTCTACCACTGCATCTCCACTTCGGCCATCGATGAGGTGGCCGACGTCATCCTGGGCATCCACGCCCTGCAGTCTCACATCCAATCCCTCTCACTTCTCCTCCGGCAACGCCTGCTTTCCGACCCTTCATTCTCAGGTGAATCTTTGGTACCCTAAATCGTTTTATGTAACTAGAGAAGCTTTCTTCTTGTGTTTCTGTTCTGCAGCATGCCAAAAGGGAAAAATTCTTAATAGCCCTAATCACAATCCTCCGTAACCTATCAAATGGATCTTTTCTGCAACATAATGAATCATTAAAAATTCAAAATTGTATCCATATTTCCATAAAGTATACTGATACGGTGCATATTTGGTGGGGTCGATAAGATGATGTGGCTTGAAGTCAGGCCAGCGTGGCTGGTCAATAGCCCAACTAACGAGGAGGTCAAGAAGGTCAAAGGTCAAGCCAGCGTGGCTGGTCAACAGTCCAAGCTGACAAGGAAGGTCAAAAAGGTCAAAGGTCAAGCCAGCGTGGCTGGTCAATAGCCCAGCTAACGAGGAGGTCAAGAAGGTCAAAGGTCAAGCCAGCGTGGCTGGTCAACAGTCCAAGCTGACAAGGAAGGTCAAAAAGGTCAAAGGTCAAAGGTCAAGCCAGCGTGGCTGATCAACAGTCCAAGCGGACAAGGAAGGCAAGAAGGTCAAAGGTCAAGCCAACGTGGACGGTCAATAGTCCAGCTAACGAGGAGGACAAGAAGGTCAGAAGGGGCTCAACCCTGATAGTGAGTAGTAAAAGAGTTCATGGGCCACAAATAGCTACAGAAGGAGACTACTGGCAGGTCTGCTTTCAGACCCAGCGTGCAGGTCGGGACGTTCATGCCATGGATAACAGTACACATATGGGTCGGCGAACAGACCCAGTGTGCAGGTCGGGACGTTCATGCCATGGATAGCAGCACACATATGGGTCGGCGGACAGACCCAGCGTACAGGTCGGGACGTTCATGCCATGGATAACATCACATATATGGGTCGGCAAACAGACCCAGCGTGCAGGTCGGGACGTTCATGCCATGGATAACAGCAAACACATATGGGTCGGCAGATAGACACAGCGTGCAGGTCGAAACATACATGCCTAGGATAGCAATAAACAAATGCAGGTCGGGTATTAGACCCAGAGTGCAGGTCGGGATATATAGGCTGCGAATGTCGCAGATGAAGGTGGGTCAGTAGACCAGACACTACATGACAAATAGGCCTGCAAGGAATCGTAACCACCAGTCAAAGAACAATCATCACATGTCAGGGAATATTCCAACGGTGGGAGGCTCATACTCCTCTTGATTCCTCCGCCAGCCTATAAAAGAAAGCCACGTGTCGACCACTGCCAGACATAGCCTGACACCCAACATTCCCTGACATTCGCCAGGTTCCAGAAGCCTCAGTTACAGTATAAAAAGGGAGGCTTTGTCTCTTACGCAGGTACGCTCACTTGTCATTTCTGACCAGTCTTTTACTTTTCATGCTTTCTCTGTGATTTCTAGGGAAAAAGTACCTGACTCGAGCGTCGGAGGGCCTGACCCGGGGACTTTTTCCCTGGTTTCTGGTCTCTAACGACCGGGTGACTCGTCTGAGTGTGTGCAGAGCAATAGCGTCATAATCCTGGTCCTTTCCTTCTGTACGATTGCCCGTGTGCACCCGTCCACGGGGTACCCCGCTGAGTCAACATCGCGACGACTCTTCGTCAACTTTTAGCACAACAAGGCTCACCTCCATCTGACTCAGCTTCCGGACGGGATCAAATTTGGTGCCGTCTGTGGGAACACAATAACCTGATCCGGAACGTGACGATGGAAGAGTCTGGCCGCATTCATGTTACTATGACCGCTGGGGAGTATGAACTCTTCAAGGAGGCCAAAAGATTGGCAGCCTCGGAGAGACAGGCAACTGTCTCGCGACCACGACAAGCCCCTGCTGAGGCTTCCAAGGAGTCCCTCCCTGTTTCAGATCGGGGTTCCAAAAGAAAGCAGCCTGAGGTGTTTCCTCAACATCCTTATCGTGAGCCAAGCATAGGATATTATCAGCCAGAGCTCCAAGCGCAAAGCCTAAAGAAGGAGCAACCTCAAGCATCTGTAGCTGAGAGTTCACAGCCGCGGGATTCAAAGAAGGGAAAGGCCCTTGTCATACCTGAGGCATTCCCCGAAGATCCGGATGAGAAAGTACCTTTCTCAGTCAGGATTCTAAATGAAAGATTGCCTAAGGGCTATAGGGCTCTATCGATCGGAGAATACGATGGGAGCAAGGACCCAGAAGATCATTTGCGAAAATTAAAAAATGCAGCCCTGCTGCATCAATATAGCGATGCTGTCAAATGCAGAGCTTTCCTGAATACTTTATCTGGTTCAGCCTTAAAATGGTTCGATGGGTTGCCCCAAGGGTCCATTACCTATTTTCTGGACTTCAAAACGGCTTTTCTGCGCCGATTTGCTAGTAGTAAGAAATATCAGAAGACAGATCATTACCTTTTCACTCTAAAGCAGGGGCTAACTGAGTCCTTGCGAAGTTATATCAACCGCTTTAATCAAGTGGCTCAAGATGTCCCTACTGTCACTTCAGAGATTCTGATGAGCACTTTCTCTCATGGATTGGGAGAGGGAGAGTTCTTTAGAGATCTCATCAAAAATCCTGCTCGGAATTTTGATGAGATGGTGGAAAAAGCTGCTTCCTACATTAAGGTGGAGGAAGCACAAGCAACTCGAAGGAAGGCCGAAAGACCACCTCCTTCCGCTAACAAGCAAGAGAGAAGAGCGCCTCAACCACCCCCTCAACCTTTACCGCGAGTCCAGGAAGCCAGACCTGCCTTTCATCCCGGGCCAGAAGTTCGACCTGCCCCTCGGGTTGCTGCTGTACACATCCCCCGACCAGGGCCAAGGAATAATAGGTACTGTACCTATCATAGGTCGCATACACATGATACTAATCGTTGCTTTCAGTTCGCTCGAGACTCCAAACAGGCAGATGGGGTTGCCTCCGCCTGAGCTAGCTCCCCAGTTGATCAGGATGATGGAAGAACAAAGGGTGTCAGAACAAGCCGGACCATCTTGTCCTGACCTTGCAGGACCTAGCACGTATCAGCCTGGCCGGGGAAAAGAGCCAGAAGGATCACGGGAGGTTGAGAATAGAGGTAACGCAGCTGTTAGAGAGATTGGCATGATCTCTCGGGGGCCAACCGACGGAGATTCAGGGAGAGCACGTAAGTCTCATGTTCGGCGATTGGAGGTTCATGCTGTTGGATGCAGTCAGGAGCAAGCTGCTGGCCCTGTTCTTAGTTTTGGGCCGGCAGACCAGGAGGGTCTGGAGTTGCCTCATGACAACGCGCTCATCATCAAAGCCATCATTGCCAACAGCCGAGTGGCTCGGGTTTTTGTTGATACCGGGAGCTCAGTCAACATTCTATTCAGGACTGCATTTGAAGAGATGCAGATTGATGTCGTTGAACTTCAGCCAGTGGCTACATCTTTATATGAATTTACCGGCAATAAAGTGAAGCCTATGGGCCAAATTAAGTTGGCTATATCTTTGGGTACCAAGCCATTGGTGCGCACAAGGAACACGTTTATAGTAGTGGACTCCCCTTCTTCTTACAATGTTATCCTAGGGAGGCCAGCCCTGCATGAATTTAGGGCTGCTGTCTCGACCTTTCACCAAAAAATCAAATTTCCTGTGGGCGAGCAGGTCGGGGAAGTTAGAGGAGAACAGAAGGTTTCTCGGCGGTGCTATATTGACATGGTCCGAGTGGAGGCTCAGAAACATCAAAGGATGTAGGACGGAGGTGTTCATGTCGTCCAAGAGGAGCCCCTTCCTATAGCTGAGGAGCCCATCCCTTGGGAAGAAGTACAACTACACGCTGATCGACCCGAAAGTTTAACTCGGGTGGCTAGTGACCTTCCTCCTCCCCTCAAAGAAGAATTAATTCAGTGTTTAATCCGCAATCGGGATGTCTTTGCCTGGTCTACTGAGGAGCTGTCCAGGGTCAAGCCAGAGGTGGCTGAGCACAAGTTGCATCTACTACCTGACTCCCGACCCGTGAAGCAAAAGAAAAGAAATTTCTCAGCTGATCAGAATAAAATAATAAGAGCTGAGGTAGATTAACTCAAAAAAGCAGGACATGTTCGGGAGGTTCAATTTCCATCCTGGCTATCCAATGTAGTCTTGGTAAAGAAGCCCAATAATAAGTGGAGAGTATGTATTGACTTCCGGGACCTCAACCGAGCTAGCCCCAAAGATTGCTATCCTCTGCCCCGGATTGATCAAATGGTAGATTCCACAGCCGGATGTGAAAGAATATGTATGTTGGATGCCTACCAGGGGTATCATCAGATACCTCTAGCCCGGGAAGACCAAGAGAAGGTTAGTTTTATTACGGCCGACGGTACTTTCTGTTATACTGTCATGCCCTTTGGTCTCAGGAATGCCAGAGCTACCTACCAGCGAATGATGGATAAAATCTTCCGGGAGCAAATCGGGCGAAATGTGGAGGTTTATGTAGACGACATACTCATCAAATCCCTGCTGGCCGAAAACTTGATCAAAGATGTGGAAGAAACATGTAGAACTCTCCGACAGTATGGGTTGAAACTCAATCCCCTGAAATGCTTATTCGGGGTTAAAGGAGGAAAATTCTTGGGTTATCTGGTGACCGAGCGAGGAATAGAGGTCAATCCTGAAAAAGTTCAAGTGCTCAAGGATATGCAGCCGCCTCAGAATTTAAAAGAAACACAGAAGCTGGTCGGCAGGATAACAGCCCTGTCAAGATTCATTTCCAGATCTGCAGACCGGGCCGCTCCTTTTTTCAAAGTGTTAAGGAAGGCCTCCAAGTTCCAGTGGGATGAAGAATGCACTAAGGCTTTTGAAGAATTGAAGAAGTATTTGGAGACCCTACCCTCTCTTTTTAAGCCTGTTATAAGAGAGCCTTTATGGGTTTACTTGTCAGCCACCCTTGAGGCTGTAGGGGCAGTGCTCGTTAAAGAACAGGACAATGTACAAAGACCAGTGTATTTCTTTAGCCATTTATTGAAGGGAGCCGAGTCCCGATACACGACACTCGAGAAGTTGGTTTATGGATTGGTTCTTATGGCTCGACGGTTACGACCTTACTTTTTATCGCATCCAATCACAGTCTTAACCAACAGCACCATGGGAAGAGCACTGACTAACGTTGAAGTTGCAGGTCGGCTTATTAAATGAGCCACAGAATTGGGAGAATATGACATACAGTACCAGCCGCGCACTGCTATTAAAGCACAAGCCCTGGCAGATTTCTTAACAGAGATACATTAAATCAGCCCTGAAGAAACATGAAAGATCTATGTGGATGGGTCCGCTAATCATCATGGAAGTGGGATCGGGGTCTTAGTAATATCTCCTCAAGAAGATATACTCCAGGTGGCAGTACGATTGAATTTCCGAGCCACGAATAATGAAGCAGAGTATGAGACTTTATTGGCTGGACTGCAAGCAGCTCGACATGTCGGGGCAGTTCGGGTAATCATCTATTCAGATTCCCAGTTGGTGACTCAGCAGGTTACAGGCAACTTTATTATAAATGGTGATAAATTGTAAATGTATCAAGAAGCTTATGAGAAGATGAAGGCAGAATTTGCAGAGGTTACTGTGACAAAGATACCCAGGTCGGAGAATGAGCGGGCAGATGAATTAGCAAAGATGGCCAATTCCTTAACTACTTTGGTGCTGGATCGGTCGATGGCACAAATCTTTTTGATAGCCCAGATAGATTTGCAAAATAATGCAGAAGCAACTATGGATTGGTGGGCACCCGTGATCAGTTATCTCCGGCAAGGTATCTTACCTTCAGATCCCGAAGAATCTCGATTGGTAAGGAGGCAGGCTCATGCTTATGTCATGATTGGGGACCAGCTCTACAAGAGGTCTTTCTCTCGACCCTAACTTAAATGCTTGAGTAGGGAGGAAGCTGACCAGGCCTTGCGAGAGATACATCTAGGATGCTGTGACAATCATGTGGGAGGTCGAACATTATCTCGCAAGGTGCTCTTGGCCGGATATTTCTGGCCTACTTTACAGAGGGATGCTCACAAACTGGTGAACACATGCTTGTCCTGTCAGAAACATCAAAACTTGACCCATCGACCTACAACCCTGTTGAGAACATCTATAGTGTCCTGTCCTTTTGATCAATGGGGCATGGATATCGTGGGACCATTTCCAATGGCACCAGGTCAGAGGCGCTTCTTGTTGGTGGTCGTGGACTACTTTTCTAAGTGGGTAGAAGCAGAAGCCCTGGCCCGGATTACAAAAGATGCTGTCATCCAGTTCTTGTGGAAGAACATCCTTTGCAGATTTGGTATTCCTCACAAGCTGGTGTCCGGCAATGGAAGGCAATTTCAAGGACAAAGAATACAGGCTTGGTGCAAGGGATTTGACATAACGCAAGCATTCACTTCAGTAGCTTATCCTCAAAGCAATGGTCAAACCGAGGTAATTAATAGAGAAATAGTTAGGGGTCTGAAGGTCAAGCTAGATCATGTCGGAGGCAATTGGGTGGAAGAGCTGCCAAGCATTCTGTGGGCCTATCATACAACACCCCGGGAAAGCACAGGTCTGACACCGTTTCACTTGGTTTATGGCAATGAGGCAGTGATACCCATAGAAATTGGGGTACCGTCGGTCAGAAGGATATTATACGATGAAGGAAATGCAGAACGTCGATTAGCTGAGCTAGATCTTATTAGCGAGACCCGCGACCAAACAGCGGCTCGGTTAGAGGCTTATCGATAAAGAATGAGACAAAATTACAATAAAAGAGTAATTCCTCGATTCTTTGGAGAAGGAGATCTGGTCTGGAAGCAAATCAAGCCAGTAGGGGACGTGACTAAGCTAGCACCACAATGGGATGGACCTTATAAAGTCATTAAAAAGTTAGCCTCCGGAGCTTATTATTTACAAGATGAACGAGGCAAGAAGCTAGATCGACCCTGGAGCGCTAATTATCTACGACCTTATCGAGTTTGAAGGATAGGCCGAGAAGTGCAGATCGAGTGAAAAGCTGAGCTGTGACTCATCTCACAGGTGGGGTTAGCGGACCGAGGAAAAGTAGATCGGAAAAAACGAGAAATGTGAAAGCAGATTATATGTAAAACGTCATGACAAAGCTAAGCAATTTAAAGCAAGCATTGGAAGGTGAAAAAAAAAAAACAACAGCAAAGTAGTTTACAAGCAATTTTTGAATCATTAGCGGAATTGACACTGTTCGGGGTCTTTTTTTAGTGCCAGTCGCGAAAGCCCGAACCAAATCAAATGCTGTGCAGGCGCTCAACATAAGCACTCCGGGATTCCCACAGTCCCTAGCTGTCCTCCCGTGTAAGGGCTCCGCTCGCCCCTCTTTCAGACCCTACCTATGATGGGCGAAGAACTGGAAGAAGAAGTTCCGTCGCCCTAGGTACGCTAGATCGCTCTTTCGTAGGCTGATAGTTCTTTCTTTCTCCGGCTGGATTGCATGCCCGAACCTTCTCGTGGTCGCTGTCTATAGTTCCTCTTTAGGCTGGTAGAGCCTGTTAACTCTACAAAAAGTCAAAAAATGTCAGTTGAAAGGGGCAAATATCTCATCTGGAATCTCTTTGATGATTCGATCGTGGTCTAAGAATTCAGGAGGTGGAATGGACTTTAAATAGTCCTGCTCATGAAGTTGTCGCAGAGCCCCGCCCGCCCCGTAGATAGCAGATGTGGAAAAGCGATGTCCCACCTGTGCACAAAATTCTGGAGAACGCAGATACTCGGCCCGGTGTCGCAGGCAGCGATCGTTTTCCCCTTCTCTGTAAAGGGCCAGAGCTGTTGACACACCCTCTGTGGTGGCCCTAGCCTGAGTTAGTTCACTTCTGGCAGTGGCCAATTCTGTTACTTGGGAAGTCAGTTGGGTCTCTCGAAATTTCAAAAGGACCTCCTGCGATTTTAATTTTTGGTCCTGGTCTTGCATCAGAGTTTCAGTCGCACGCAGTTTTGGAACCAGCTGGTCCATGGCTCTTTGATGCTCTAAAGCCTGCTGATTCATACTTTGTTGGTGTACATTATCAGCCTGACTCTGCTTCTCCCGAAGCTCTTCAAGTTCGTGCTCAGTTAGGGCTAGGGACACTTCTAGACTATTTTTCCTACTGGTCAAAGATTTTATCTCTGCTCGCAGAGCATGGCTGGCCTGGGCAGGATCATTCAGTTGTAATTCCAGTTCAGCAACATGGTCTCGTAACATCTTATTCTGATGATGAGTAGCATGGAAGGAATGGTTCATTATCATAGATTCTGCACAGACCTGAAATATGCAAGAAGTATCTGATAAGAGCAGGAAAAACAACAGTTGGAAAATTTTTGAGGGTTACCTCGATATATAACTCTGCAAATTGATCCATTTGGGTCGGGGGAGGCAAAGAATCCATATGCCGCAGACTTTCTTCCCATGGAGTGGCCAGACGACCTTTTATTTTCAGAGAGCTGGTGGGAACATCTGTCTGAGACCATAACTATGCTTCAGAAGGAAAAGTAGTGCAGTAGTCCTGATAAGTAAGCGGAGGGGGTCCTGAGGGACCCGCGGCTGAGCCGGGAGTAGCTGAAGGCTCGGCGGTGGCACCAGAGGGAGCCGAAGACGGTCCCTGAGGGGGCTCTGAGGGGGGGGGGGTAACCGAAGGGCATGTTGAAGGGCCAACCTCATCACCCTGAGTGTGTTGCGCGTTGAACGGTTGAGCCAATGGGGGCTCGGCCTGATTACTGGACGAAATAGGAGGGTCATCTACATGGCTTGGGATTGGAGGTGAGGTGGAGTCACCTGATGGGATGGGGTAAAGTCAGCTGCATGTGGAGGAGAAGGAATAGACGAGCGGCTCGAGTCTGGCATCACGCGAGGGACTCGGCGCCGACGCCTCTGAGATAGTGGATGGTCGTCAGAATCGGAGTCATCTGAGGGTGATCGAGCCCTGCGTCTAGAAGGATTGGAGACATTCTGGCTCAAGCGATCATTCGCAGCACGGGCTCGATGAGCCGCTTGGTAAGCATCACGAGAGGCAGAGCTAGTAAAGGGAACGTTGCATGTGCCCCCACCAAGGCCCATCAATCTTTCGCCAAGTCCCCGACCAGGGATGTAAGTAACTCGAGGAGAATTAACCGAAGGTAGTGGTACTAAGGCAGGAGGCCGGGCCGTACGTGGGGCTCGGGGGTAATTGGGAGCCCGGGGGCGAAAGGGAGTATCCGACCTAGGTGGACGAGCAGCCCGGGGGCGAGCAGGAGCGACCGATCAAGGGGCACGAACAGTCCGAGACCGAGTAGGAGGGGCCAGTAAAGAAGATCGGGCAGCAGAAGAGCCTCCCTGAACGGGTCTGAGCGGAGGGCTGGTCGATGAAGCCCTGCCGATTGAGATCGAAGACGAGCGGGGAAGTGCTCTTCTCTCCAGGATAACTCGCCCTCGCCTCATTATCTCCATGTCACTTAGAGGAAGGGGATGAACCTCTGAAGCATAGGTTAAGATTTCAGCTGCAACGGGCAAAGTGTGAAATTACTTTCCCTAGAAGAAATACAATACTCATGCAGTGATGACAAAACAGAAAGAAAAGCTTACCCAGGGAGCGAGGCGTCTCCTGGGTCATATTACTCAGGCGAAAGTAGGACAACAGTTCCTCGGATAGAAGATGTATTAAGTTAATGCGCCAGCCGGCCAGGCGAGATGAGGCTTCCAAATAAGAAGCGTCCAGATGAAATTCACCCAGCTCGGGAGAGGAGGGAAGTGATTGTTGCCATCGCAGAGGCCAATACACGTTGCGAGGAAAGGCAATAAAGAAAAATTGATTTCTCCAGCTAGGGTCGGAAGGCGGTAAGGAGGAGAATAAATTAGTGCGAAGACGGGGCTGAAAACGAAATACGCCTTCTTCTTGGTGCCGTAGGGTGAAGAAGCAATGAAATAAGTGGGCGGACCAGGATATTTCGCACACTTCACACAGAATTACAAAGCCACAGAGGATTCTTATGGAATTGGGTGTCAGTTGCCCCAGAGAAATATGGAAATAGCGGCCTATGTCGGTAAAGAAAGGATGGATAGGAATGCGGAGGCCAGCCACAAATTGTTCTCTGAAAAAGGTGCTGGAGCTAATAGGGGGATCAGAGAATCGATGTACTCCAGTGGGGATGATCACTTGCACGTCATCCTCGACTCCATAGGTGTAACGTAAGTCATCTCGAGCACATTCATCGAAAGAGGAAGAGCCGGGGTAAAGTATAGACACCAAAGAAGAGAGAAAAGAAGGGGACGCCATGAGAAGCGGAAACGGAAAAAGGGAGGACTAAGCGAAAAATGATCGGGTCAAAATGGACAGGAGCAGGAAGGATGCAAATAAAAGGCAGAAGGGAAGGACGTCAAACGTTGCAAGATGAAAGCGTGGAGACTATTTGTAGACGCCTAATAAAGGGGTAATTTCGTCAGATTATCATCCATCGGCGCAAAATAATAGGCGGGAACAACAAAAGTCGTAGGATCCGCCTCGGAAGTAACACCCAGGGGCATATTCAGAAGAACACTAGCGCGGTATATGAGGAGGATCTCGGGAAAAGGTATCTGTAGTTATTAAAGTGCTCAGACTTTCCCGAACTGGAGATAATTATCAGATTCCTCGGTCTGCGTATTCAGACCTGGATCGCGAGGTACCCCGATCTGTGCATGACTTCTACTTTCTGACCTTCGATTATCCAGACCTGGAATAAGACACAGGTCGGTGTTAGACAGAGGCTGGTCTGTGGTTAGTCAGGCCTGGGATGAGATGCAGGTTAGGAGTAAGACCGAGGCTGAAGATTGGTCAAGGATAGGATGCGGATTGATGAACTAGAAAGATTTCCGATCTAGGATGAGTGGGATCTAAAATGGGCGACCAAATTGTAAGCAGAGCTTTGAGGTTATTTCAGTAGGGAAATATGCAAGATTATCAGCAAGAGAGCCACATTACAAATAAAGTTAGAGAACAAATGAAAATCCGCAGGCAAGAGATATCACGAGGAATATAAGCATGTTGGAATAAAGAAAAAGCAGTGAATAAGTTACCAAGAAAGTTGATTTGTACATCAAGAAAAAGTACTTAAGAAAGCAATACATACAACCAGATTAAGGTTTTTTGTTAAGAGGTGGAGGATTATCTTCGGTAGGGCCAGCTATATGCTCAGTAGGGCCAGAAGCAGGTTCAACCGGAGGTTCGTGTAAGACAAAGAGGTCGTCATCATCCTTAAAAGAGGGGAAGGACCCATCAGGAATTTCATCCATGATGCGACCTATGTCTACAAAATCCTCCGAAGGGACAGATAAAATCATATTCTGTTCCAGCATTTGACGAGCTCCTCCACCCACGCCGCAGCATACCATGAAGTGCATTACATCTCCCATTTTCTTTATGAAGAAGGGGGAGGTGACATATGCTCGTCTGTAGGCCCTCAGTTGACCCACTTCGCCTGCTTGATACTCGACCAGCTGTGTCTCTGCTTTCTTCTGGTCAGCCTGGGCTTGAATCAGGGCTTCTTGACCTTGGGAGACATCCTCTTGAATCTTCAGAAGGTCGGCCTGCACAGCTTTGAGAGTTGCCTGGCTGGCCTCCCATTGGCTTTGAAGAGCCTTCTCCCGGTCGGCGTTAGAAGCCAGTTGATTTTGAACTTCTGCCAGGGTCTTTTGAAGGCTCTCCTGGGTTTCTTGTGAGCTAGCCAATTGGGCATCCTTCTTCTCCAGCTCAGCCTCTAACTCTTGGCGCTTTTCTACCTCGGAGGCCAACTTCGACTCACTGGTCTGTAAAGCTAGTTCCAAGGCCTTGATCTTGTCAAAAGCCGCATGAGAAATATTGGGGGCCGATCCGGCAGACTCTCCAATCAAGCGAAGATAGTGAGCCAGATCCCCGGGTGTGGGGTTGAGAGGATCGCGAGGAGTCAGGGGTAGCTCTATTTCCTCCAGGCGAGCTTTCAGCGCTTCATTGTCCCTCTGTAAGTTACAGGCGTGCTGAAGGGCGCTTAAGTTGGCGGAGCAGGGCTGGGTCAGGTGTCAGGTATATGAAGAAAGGTTGTAAAAGATTGTAGCAAAGAAGCGTGGGTGTAAAAAGACTTACAGCGACCATTTGACAAGCCGCATGATCTAGCCCCCCAACGGAGCATTCTTCCAAAATTTGCGATTGTCGGTGCGCCAGGAGGCCGCTAAATCGCCTTCTAATTCGATTAGAGCAGTAAGGGGAGGAGCCCCATCAGTAGTTTCTACGCCTACCCCTGAGCCTGTGGAGGAAGGCACGCGCCAAAAATCAGTAAAGGAGTATTTCTTGCGAGTTTTCCTCCAAGATCTAGAAGTAGACGCGGGAGCATCCAAGGGAAGGGGGACAGATGGAGTGTCAGAGCTCCTGGGCTGGTCCGTTAAGTGTAAAGATGGCTGACTGGGAGAAGAGGTTGGTGCTTGCGAAGAAGCCTGCGCAGGAGCTTTGCCTCGACCAGAAGCCAGGACTGATACGTGGGGTGACGCGATGGGAACTTCAGGCCCTATAATGCTCTCTCGGGCAGGAGTAGTTGCTTTGAGTTCCAAGGGGCGGAGAGTAGCAGATGAGCGACGGCTGGGCGGGATAGATGGAGGTGACGCTTGAATAGCGGGAGTCACTCTCTTATGCTTGCGTTGAAGTTTCAGGCGCTCAGCCGGTCGGGGGAATGCCACTTGCATCTCTTCAAATTGTTTTACGGTGGCCTCCCCGGCCTGTTCTCCCGAGGCTTCCTCTATTTGCCCTATCAGGGATAGGTCAACTTGTTCTACAGCGACCAGGTCTTCAGCTATAGCTGCATCCAGGGGAAGTGCTGAGGAAGCTCCCTCATGAGTCGCCGCCGGCAGAATTGGAGATAGAGTAGGAGCGGACTGCGAAGCAGAGGGGCTAGACCGGGAGGAAGCTGCTACACCCCGTCTAAGCTCTTCGCCTAAATTTTTCAAATAAGAGGAGGACCGACGCTTAACGTCAGACGAGTAGGCTCGATACATGGCAGCTTCTGCGATAGAGAAGAAAGATACCTCAGTTAGGGAATAATAGATAAAAGGAAAACGGGGTCTTACCAAACGGAGCCCCGATGTCCTTCTGAACAGGGCTGAGCCCAAATAAATATAGAAAGCCTTCCAACAACAACACAGAAAAGTTAACAAGTACGCCTTGCAGCGCTTCGGAGGCAGAGATACAAGTAGGCTGGTGCTGGTGTGAAGGAAGGTTATCAGGGAGATCTGGGCGCCATTGTATAGGCCCGACCAGTGGTTGAGGTAGTCTGACAAAGAAGAAGCGGGATTTCCACCCCTTGTTCGAAGAGGGCATGTCAGCAAAAAACTTATAGTCGGGTCTAGCTTGTACCATGAATATGCCCGGCTCTGAACGTTTGAAGGAAAAAAGTGGTGAAAGAGATGAACAGTCAAGGGAAGCTCATATATACGACAGAGAATAATGGTGCCGCAAACTGCCCTAAAGAAGTTAGGAGCAAGCTGAGAAACGCAAACGCCAAAGTATTCGCTCAGAGAAGAAATGAAGGGATGAATGGGAAAGCGAAGACCTCCCAGAATCTGATCTTTGAAAATAGTCATGAAACATTCCGGAGGGCTAGCAGGATGCTCTCGAGGTGTGAGAACTCGAAGTTCATAAGCATCATTAAGATGCAGGTCTGAACGAATCACTGATAGGTCGTGGTCATCCATATCTGAAATGAAGCAGGAATACCAAAGAGTGGTCTTACCATCAGCCATTGTCAGGGTAAAGGGAGTTGAGGATGAGATTAGTCGAAGAGGAGAAGAACACTAGATGAAGGAGCTTAGAAGAGGAAAGGTGCGGACGCCGGTGAAGTCGAAGCGACAGGAAGCAAACGGTCAAAACGAGCAAGGCAATGACTGCGGACGACCTTTAGGGTTTATAAAGGCAGGGTTTCTAGGGAATATCGAAAAAAGAAGAGTATCTTTTTTGGGTAAAGCGCTTAAAACCGTCTGATCGTCGAAGAACATACTCTTATGGGAAAGCGTGTACAAAAAGGAGTGGTGTGGACGACGTCACTCTGCATAAGCAATAAAAGCAGAGGACAGGTGTCGACCTCCGAGGAGTTATATTAATGATGGATGTGATAAGGAAATCATGATACGAAGCAAGTGTACGGAAACTCTTACCACATTCTTTTCTGGAGAATCGTGAAAGAAAAGTAGCGGGAGAAGAATTCAAATACAGCAAGGCCAAGGCTAAGTAAAGTGTTAGTATGGCTATTCCCTCAACACTACTAATAATATGTTTTTTGATGACAGACGATGTGAGAGCTCCAAGAACGAGTCTGGATCGGGAGTTCGACCCCCAGATTAGCAACCTATATCCAGATCGGGAGTTCGACCCCCAGATCGATAACTTACAGCCGGATCGGGAGTTAGACCCCCGGGTCAGTTACAGGTGTCCTGTCTGTTGAATCGATCCGCAGGTTTGCAACATTTATCTTGACCAGGAGGGCAGCTGCTCGGTCGGCTGTTCCAGACTCTTGCCTCAGTGCAAGTTATAAGTGAGCTCTGCTCTCACACCCAACGACCGATCTGCTCGGTCGGCTGTTCCAGACTCTTGCCTCAGTGCAAGTTATAAGTGAGCTCTACTCTTACGCCCAACGACCGAGCCGCCTACTGTTCCGCACTCTTGCCCGGTGTTATAAGTGAGCTCGCTCACGCCCAACCACCGAGCCGCTTTCTACTGCTCCGCACTCTTGCCTCGCGTTATAAAGTGCTAGTTTAAGAACTTACACTTAATGACTGTAGGCATTCAAGTTGAAAAACTGTCCCAACTTTCGCGCCAAACAACCGAGTTATAAGTGAGCTTGCTCTCGCGACCAAGTCTCAGACTCTCGCGCCAAGCGATCGAGTTATAAGTGAGCTGCTCTCACGACCAAGTCCTAAATTCTCACACCGAGCAGCCGAGTTATAAGTGAGCTCCTCTCACGCCCAACGTCTTACACTCTCGCACCGAGTGGTCGAGTTATAAGTGAGCTGCTCTCACGATCAAGCCTCACACTCTCGCACCGAGCGGTCCAGTTATAAGTGAGCTCGCTCTCACGACCAAGTCCCAGACTCTCCAGCCGACTCGGTCAAGTTATAAGTGAGCTTTGCTCTCACGCCCAACGACCGAGCTGCTCGGTCGGTTGTTCCAGACTCTTGCCTCAGTGCAAGTTATAAGTGAGCTCCGCTCTCACGCCCAACGACCGAGCTGCTCGGTTGGCTGTTCCAGACTTTTGCCTAAGTTATAAGTGAGCTCTGCTCTCACGCTCAACGACCAAGCTGCTCGGTCGGCTGTTCCAGACTCTTGCCTCAGTGCAAGTTATAAGTGAGCTCTGCTCTCACGCCCAACGACCGAGCTGCTCGGTCGGCTGTTCCAGACTCTTGCCTCAGTGCAAGTTATAAGTGAGCTCTGCTCTCACGTCCAACGACCGAGCTGCTCGGTCGGCTTTTTCAGACTCTCGCCTCAGTGTGAGTTATAAGTGAGCATTGCTCTCACGCCCTACAACCTTCCCGGTTGGCTCAATCACTTTCGAGGTTAGTATCTTTTACATATAAAGTAAAGTACAACATGCCTTACAGGTATTGCTGCTTACTACTATAATGGCCCAGAATAAGGAAAAAGTGAGGTACGCGAGGTGCGTTTGTTATGTTTTCTAAGAGGCTAAAAGAATGCAGGTATTTTATAGCGATACAAACACAGACCGAAGGAAAGAATACAGTTATAAAGTAGAAAGTTGGCCTCATTTCATAAAGAGGGATTCATGGAAAGGAACATTTAGTAGTACTCTCAATAGCTGAATTATTGTTTATTAATTACATAAGACCAGTAGGGGATACAGGTGCTGTTACAGGAATAAGCGTCCTGCAAGAAGGAACGCCCTACAAGTCAGGAACCATTGAGACAACTAAAGCCCGGACAAGAGCCACTGAGACAACTAAAGCCCGGACAAGAGCCACTGAGACAACTAAAGCCCGAACAAGAGCCACTGAGACAATTAAAGCCCTGACAGGAGCCACTTAGACAACTAAAGCCCGAACAGGAGTCACTAAGACAACTAAAGCCCGGGCAGGAGTCACCGAGACAATCAAAGCCAAGACAGGAGCTACAGGAGTTAGTTAAGGTGTGTGGGCACTGCCCTGGGAAGGAACATCCTGAGGGTCAAGAGCCGCTGGGACGTTGCTCGGGCCAACTCTGCTTGAAGGGATCTGATGATGGTCTGCTGCTGAGAGATGGTGTATTGTTTATCATCAAGGCACGTACGGAGGAGGGATAACTTGACCTCATGTTCTTGCTGCAGACGATCCTGGAGGCTAAGTTGGTGTTGCAGGTCAGACTGGTATTTCTCTTTCATTGCCTTTTCTGCGCGAACGCGAGATTTAGCAAGGCGATACAAGGCATCTGCGTCCCGCAAGGAAGCGAGTTGACGATCTCGAGCCAGGGACATATTTTTCAGTTCGAGCTCCTTCTCTGCAAGCTGTAGGGTGAGGTGATTTAGCCGCACTTGGAGGGATGGCTGATCAACCTCGTCAGAAGAGGGTGAATGCATTGTGTCAGGGAGAAATTAGGAGAAGGCAGCGTGACGAAAAATAGGAAGAGAATGAGGGAAAAGAAGGATACAAGAAGAGAGCGTCTGGAGGTCTTTTTAAAGAGAAGATTGGGCACCATACCCTAGGCAACCATTAAAGTAATTACACGGGCACCGTCCCCAAGGCAACCACTAAAGCAATTACGCAGGCGCCGTACCACAAGCAACCACTAAAGCAATTACGCAGACAGGGTATCCCAGGCGATAGGACATAAAGGGTGGTACAGTATGTATGGCAGGAGACAGAGAGCACAGAGGGGTGTAGGGGTCTAGTCAGTCAGACTTGGGTCTTCCTTCGACTTGAGGGGGAGGCTTGTGATACGGTGCATATTTGGTGGGGTCGATAAGATGATGTGGCTTGAAGTCAGGCCAGCGTGGCTGGTCAATAGGCCAGCTAACGAGGAGGTCAAGAAGGTCAAAGGTCAAGCCAGCATAGCTGGTCAACAGTCCAAGTTGACAAGGAAGGTCAAAAAGGTCAAAGGTCAAGCCAGCGTGGCTGGTCAATAGCCCAGCTAACGAGAAGGTCAAGAAGGTCAAAGGTCAAGCCAGCGTGGCTGGTCAACAGTCCAAGCTGACAAGGAAGGTCAAAAAGGTCAAAGGTCAAGCCAACGTGGCTGGTCAACAGTCCAAGTTGACAAGGAAGGCAAGAAGGTCAAAGGTCAAGCCAACATGGACGATCAATAGTCCAGCTAACGAGGAGGACAAGAAGGTCAGAAGGGGCTCAGCCCTGATAGTGAGTAGTAAAAGAGTTCATGGGCCACAAATAGCTACAGAAGGAGACTACTGGCAGGTCTGCTTTCAGACCCAACGTGCAGGTCGGGACGTTCATGCCATGGATAACAACACACATATGGGTCGGCGAACAGACCCAGCGTGCAGGTCGGGACGTTCATGCCATGGATAGCAGTACACATATGGGTCGGCGGACAGACCCAGCGTGCAGGTCGGGACGTTCATGCCATGGATAACATCACATATATGGGTCGGCAAACAGACCCAGTGTGCAGGTCGGGACGTTAATGCCATGGATAACAGCAAACACATATGGGTCGGCAGATAGACACAGCGTGCAGGTCGAAACATACATGCCTAGGATAGCAATAAACAAATGCAGGTCGGGTATTAGACCCAGAGTTCAGGTCGGGATATATAGGCTGCGAATGTCGCAGATGAAGGTGGGTCAGTAGACCAGACACTACATGACAAAGACAAATAGGCCTGCAAGGAATCGTAACCACCAGTCAAAGAACAATCATCACATGTCAGGGAATATTCCAACGGTGGGAGGCTCATACTCTTCTTAATTCCTCCGCCATCCTATAAAAGAAAGTCACGTGTCGACCACTACCAGACATAGCCTGACACCCAACATTCCCTGACATTCGTCAGGTTTCAGTTACAGTATAAAAAGGGAGGTTTTGTCTCTTACGTAGGTACGCTCACTCGTCATTTCTGACCAGTCTTTTACTTTTCATGCTTTCTCTGTGATTTCTGGGGAAAAAGTACCTGACTTGAGCGTCGGAGGGCCTGACCCGAGGACTTTTTCCCTGGTTTCTGGTCTCTAACGACCGGGTGACTCGTCTGAGTGTGTGCAGAGCAATAGCGTCATCGTCCTGGTCCTTTCCTTCTGTACGATTGCCCGTGTGCACCCGTCCACGGGGTACCTCGCTGATTCAGCATCGCGACTACTCTTCGTCAACTTTTAGCACAACAAGGCCCGCCTCCATCTGACTCAGCTTCCGGACGGGATCATATACTAAGAATT
Organism: Zingiber officinale; assembly: GCF_018446385.1. Taxonomy (NCBI): domain Eukaryota; kingdom Viridiplantae; phylum Streptophyta; class Magnoliopsida; order Zingiberales; family Zingiberaceae; genus Zingiber; species Zingiber officinale. The sequence continues at coordinate 109,748,903 of NC_055997.1, forward strand.
TACTTACATAGCTTCTTATTTTGTTTCAGACAGTTCTCCTGACCCGTCTCTTGCCCTGGAGAGATCTTTATCGGAAGCAGAGACTTATGTGTCAAAGGTTAGATATAGTCCAGATACATAGAAGTTTATAGCTTCTCTATGAAGAAAAATGTGCAACAAAATCCGGAAGCTGACTATTTGAACTGATGCGTGCTTTTAAACATTGCTGCAGGATCAAGTTGAGCACAACAGGTTCTTATCACCTCATGCCCTGCGCGCCCATGTTAAGAACATAGAGAAAGAAATCAAGATTGTTCAGTCAAAGGGTTTCCTTGATTGTGATCTACCACAGCCTCCTGGTATCATTTGTTGTTTCCATGATGCATTTTTTTTTAATCTTAAAAAAGCATTGTTATTAATGGGTTTGTTGCACAAAAAGAGAAGAATTTTTTTTTCCTTTCATAATCTGTTGATATGTTATTTCTATTTGGATTCTTTAGAAAATTATGTAATAACAGTGTTCATTATTATATTGTTACAAGCATTGCCTAATTTGGTAAACATTATACTTGTGGGTTCACTTATGTCTCGGATTGGTGCAAGCAGGTAAGCTATTATACTAGTTAGCGTTATTTTTGGCTAAGGAACTTATCACTTTGTTTTTAGTCAGCAGAGGTAGGTTTTAACTCACTTAAGCATAGATGTTATGTTATTGGAGTTGACCATACACACTTTGATCTAGCTACCCTTGTTATATTCTTTAGTTCTTTTCTCAAACCTTGAAAAATAAATTAAGATTAATTTGGAGAACCTCATTTTGAAGCCATGCATAGAGGTTTTATTGTGATGGTGATGTTGATATTTCTATCTCAATTGTAATTACTTTAAAGAGTTTTATTAGGTCTTGTTGTACCCATTAAATCTTCAACTCTACACAATTAATGTATCCAATTGCATAATTTATCGGTCATTGAAATACCCACCTATAGAAATGTATACATAAATAACTCTATTGAAATACCTGCCTATATAAATGTATACATAAATAACTCATAAGATGTAAGCACCTTTTCTTCACAAAATTTGTTTCCACTAGCCTTCTCAAAATTCTGTGTGTTAAGCTTTCTACCTGAAACAACATGCTTGGTACAATTCATGGTATCACAAGGCACCTGCTACAGGATCAGCATCACTCCATTTGTTCTGTAACTAAGTTTGTCCAAGGCAAGATTAAGAATATTTGTTTCAACTTGAATTCTGATCCTAATTGCACCTTTTTAGTTTCAACTGTTATTAACAGATTAGCGATTTGGTTGGTTAGGATTGAAAGAAGTGAAAGATTCATTAAGATTCATGAGTACATATGATTTTCTTGGAATTGTTTGATTAAGTATGAAAGCATGTTGTAGTCTTTAGAAGTGAAAAGCCCGTGATTGCTGTAGAGAGTCAAACATTCTATATCGCAAAAATATAAATGTTACCAAATGATTCATGCTATCCAAAGAAGTTCTACACTTGCTATCACTGATGCAATCCGAAACTAGCCTAAAGTATTAGTTAAGTGCTGAAAGTACAATGATCTGAGAACAGTTGAACTTTGCAATTTGAAGAAACTCCACATCAGTAATCCAATTATTGAGATAGTTTCAGTTCTTGGTTAATATGATCACCTTCCACATTTAGAGTAGTTTTCTAATCAAATTTTAACACACCATGCCATTTGGGCAAATGCCCATACGTTTAGCTTACACAAATAAAATTTCATCCACGATTGTGCTTCGTTCTAATTCTAAAGTTTAGCTCTTTCTTAACTTCTTTTGTGATGTTTAGTTACTCAAATTGTTACAAACAACTGTTAATACAACGAACTAACCATCTTCATGCAAGTCTTGCTGAATTTCTCCTTAAAACCTTCACAAATGCTCAAACTGGGCAACCTTAGTTTTCCATGTCTCAGCTTTCTAACCTGAATTTAGCATAGCTTTCTTATATGTTGTTTCACACAGATGTCGCGAAAAAGCTCACACTACCTGCTAACTATTTGTGATATATTTTAATATCAAACTAGATTGTGAGGTTCATCAGCAAATGCAGCTATGGTGGGCAGGGAAAGAACTTGTTAGAGGCAAAAGACTATGCGACTATATCGGTACAAATGAGAAAACAAAGGTGAAGTTACTAAATGATATTACTTCGAAATTACCTTTCCTTTTTCCTGTTTTCCTTGGGGAAATTTCTTACCATGCTCATCTTCTGGTCGGCAGATTGTGATCACATTGAAACCAGCTTGTTGAAGACCTTTAAAGCTTTTCATTGAGCCACCCCAACCCCAACATGCTAAATTACTTGCATCCTTATAATTATATAGTTCTTGCACATTTTGTTTTCTTATTCATTTTACGATAAATTTCTCGGTGTAAATCATCCATTTGAATGTGCCGGTTGCGGATTGTGGGGCAGACAGACGGATCTTGCTTAGGGCCCGTCCTGTAAAGCCAAGTTCAAAAAACAAAAAAAAATTATTACCTATCTAAATTTTTTTATTTAGCCCATTAAAATCCACTCCTTTCTTATTCAAAGCTCTTCATTAAGTATAAGCCACTTCCAACTCTAATTTCTGATTCCTGGCTACATATTTAAAAATAATAATTATGTCAATTTCAGTTTTGAGCTGCTTCACTACATATTTTAATAAAATATGAACAACTTGAATAGAGATTAATTAATTTTCCTTTTTTAGGATTTAAGAATAAATTTATTTATAACATTAAATGAGTATTTGCCTTTTTAAAGATATTTTAGTCACTAAAATTATTTGAATTAAAATTCGAAGATCTTTTTATATATGTATCAGGTATCTAGATGTTATAACTTGATTAATTTTGATAGGGCATCAATTTTTGTCTACCAAGTAAAATTAGAAAGCGGGTGTTTCTGAAATGGCGTTCAGTAGTTTAATCGTTAGGTAAATTTTACATGAGAATTGAGTCCTGATTGTTTAATAAATATATCGAGGGGTTGGTGGTGAGTCCAATCATACTAAAATTCGAAGATTTCTCAACGTTAAATCGATCGGAGGTTCATATGGATAATGAGAGTTACAACAATGGAATAAAGGAAAACAAATTTAACATTTTATAAATGTTTATATAAATGATTTTCTTGAAGTTTAACAATTTCAATTTTACATTACGCCAAGATAATAGATAAAATTATATGCATCACAGTAAATTGGGTTTAAAAAAATAATTCTTTTTAAATAATTAGATTTAGAAAGAATAATAAGTTTTTGATATATTCATATTATATTATGATTTTAAGGATGACATATTCAAATAAAAATAATTAAGTATAAATTTATGTTGATTAATTAATGCTTTTAGATTCATATAAATGATGAATTAAAAAATTTAGAGCGTATATTAAAAACTCAAAATTACAGAGAGGGAAGTGATGAAATTTGGAATAAGAGACCCTCGTCAATGTTGTAGTTAAAGGTTTTTTTTTTTTCAAATAATAATAATAATAATTCTATCTTTTTTTCATTTTACAAAATACATTTATTTTTTAATTATTATAACAACTAAATTAATAATTATTAAAATATAATATATTTACAACTTAGCTTACCAGAGATGACAGATTAATTACAACAGAATAGACATCAATAAGTGCATGTCTTGGAACAAAAAAACTCCTAATCCTCTCACTTTTGTCCTTTTATCACTTGATTGATTATAATTATCACTTGATTGATTATAAGTTAATTATATAATTTATCTTCATTCACGTGGACATAAATTAATTTGTACAAAATTAAAATACTAAATATTTTTATATAAAAAATTAATTTTCATCAAAACTATTTAAATTTTATTAAAATCATTCTAATGTAGGAAAATAACTATAATGGCGGGTGATTTTAACTAGGGTTGCAAATGAATCGAGACGGCTCATGAACTTTTCGAGTTGGCTCTAAAAATATTCGATTCGTATTCGAATTTATCGAATTCGAATTGAACTCGAATATGTTCGAACTTTTTTCGAATCGAACTCGAGCCCAAATTATATTGTTCGAGTTACTTGCGAGTCTTAATATTTATTAATATAAGTTAAATATATATTAAATAAATAAATTTTGAACCTTTCGAATCTATTTTCGAGCAATAATTCGAATAGTTCACGAACATATTCAAATATTTCGAGCCGAATTCGAACCTGAGCCTTAATTCGAACCAAACATTTTGAATTTTTCGAAATTCGAATCGAGCTCGAACTCGAATATACCTAATTCGAGCCTTAAATTTTTCTGCATATTCGACTCGATTCGATTAGTTTACACTCCTAATTTTAACGTTCTAAGTTATTAAAAAATATATAAAAAGTATTTTACATATTTTTAATTAGATTAAATTTTTTTAAAAAATTATTTGAATATAACGTTAAAATAAATATATTTCCGGTATAAACAAATATATAAGTACTACGGAAGGCTAAGTGAAAATTTCCCATCGTCTCATTTCCCTCGTCGGTGGCTCGGTGCGGAAAGCAGAGCTTTGCGCTCCACCAGCGACTGGCGATCTGATCAGCCGGCGACCACCGCGCTGAACACATCGTCACGGACATCGTCGATGATATCAACTCCGCGGGCCCTCTCTCTGGAAAATCGTTATCCATCCACCGGTGCGAGCTTCAAGACCGCACTCAAATGTCGTCGATTAGGGCTACGACGTTGGGTCGCCGCCGTCGTCTCTGGATTTGGATCAGTAGCACCGCAGCGCTCGACCATATTCTGCACTTTTAGAGGGCTGGCTTCACATTAGGAAGACGAGTTAGGTAGACATTTGTCGTGTGGCTTCCGCAACGAAATCCCCGCTTTTGGCGGCGCCGACGACGATTCCTTCCTTTCCCAATTAGTTCGAGACAGAGAGTATATTCTGGCAACTAAGCCAGATGCCGTCCGCTCCTCCCCCTCTTCTTCCTCCTCTTCCATTTGTTTCGGAATTCCAGCTCGTATTTTACCAGTCTCTTTTTAAAGCTATTTTAATCTCTATGACCTATGGAAAACCTAATCCTCTCTCTCTCCAAAACAATTTTTTTCCCTTGTTCTTCCCCACCTCCGCCTCCGCCTCCTCCTCTCTCTGCGATTCGCTTTCCTGATTAGTAGAGAAAGAGAGAGGAGGGAGGGCCGGAGGAAGAATTGCACGAGATGCTGGAGAGGGCTGAGAGCGGTGCCTATTCATGGTGGTGGGCAAGCAACATCAGGACGAAGCAATCAAAATGGCTCGACAACAACCTCCGAGGTTTGCCCCCTAACCGTTTCCCTGTTTTTTCTTCTTCTCTATATGATCTCTTCTTTTGTTTTTCCGATTAGAACCGTGAATTGGTTGTATAAATTTCATGATCCTTTTGAATCGAGATTTTGATTCCTATGTTTCCAATTTGTATCATTTTTTCTCTTTTGGAAGATTTCTGGATTTGAAAGAAAGCAATTTTGATTTCATATTGAAACTAATTTTCATATTCAATGGTGGGAACATAATTCTAGTGCCACTTTAAAAAATTGATGTAATGTAATAGAAGCATCATTTTGGCCATTAATAATGTTTTTCGAATAAATTCTATTGAGGATATATTAGTTAGTGTTGGTTGGCACGAAGGATCCGATTGTTTGAATGGATAGTTTATCTAAGACATAAACAAGCAGTTTACCACAAGTTACCGATTGAATCTCTGTATAAAATTTCCTCTTCAAAATTATGAAGCCCTTTTTTCATTTATGACAATCTATGGACTATATTTAAGGATGTAAGTGCCTTATTAAATTACTGCTTTGGTATCAGCCCATACATAGGGCAAATTGATCTTAGACATATAGCTCTTTGAAGCACTGTAACTATATGCAAGATTCTTTTTGTCCTGAACTCCATTGTATGCAAGATTTTCCAAAGATATGATTCGAATTATTGAACATTGTTTAATGGCTTCTTATCGTAAATTACAAGAGCTATGATTCTCCATCAGAGATCATTAGCCTATTTGCTCAAAATGAAAGCTCAAGTAGATTTTTACCTCATTCATGTTACCGCTCTATAATTCTTTTATTAAAGTGTCTGAAGTGGATATTCTATAAAAATAAATAAACATTTATAGTTACAAACATTAGTCTCTGTCTCGCTTTTTTGTTAATTCAAAGAGTACTCACTGCAGAGATGGAGTATACAGTGACAAATATGCTTAAGGTAGTCGAATCAGACGCCGACTCCTTTGCTAAAAAAGCAGAGTTCTATTTCAAGAGGAGGCCAGAATTGATAGGCTTTGTGGAAGATGCCCATAAAGCATATAGAGCATTGGCTGCAAGATTTGACCATGTCTCCGGAGAACTACAGAAGGCCAACCACACAATAGCAACTCATTGTCCTGACCAAGTCCATTATGCCATGCTAGAGGAGGAGGAGGAGGAAAATTTTCCGAAAGCAATTACCCCAATCGACCCAAGTAAAGTTAACAGGAGAACGGTTGATGGTTTGATGAAGAAGAGAAGAGGAAGTGAATCGTCTATAAAGGAAGGTGAGGTGAGGGCCAAATCTGAGGCTGATCAAGTAAAAGCTCAAGAGGAAATAAATATGCTTCATAAAGGAATACTATTTCTGCAAGCTGAAAAACAATTCATCAAAAGCTCATATGAGAATGGTATAGTCAAGTATTGGGACTTTGAGAAGCAAATCATGGACATGTATGACAAAATGTGCTGGTGGCGAGATGAGTTTAGTAGCAGTGAAGTCCTCAAAGATGTCAATGAGCCTGTTATAATGACAGAAAAAACCATTAAATCCTGCGAAGATGTCATATTCAGATTACAGGAGCAGCGAAAGACATCAATGGAACAAGTACAACTAGAATATGAAAGAACTAGAAATGCCAAAGAAAAGCTGGAGGCTCTAAAGAGAGATTGTGATCAATCTGAGATGGATAAGGTAGAGATGGCTAGTGAAACAACAGAGATAAGCTTCACTGCTGAAAACATGGCAGAAGAAGTTGATTCTCTGAACAAAGCAAAGCTAAGCCTGCAAAATATACAGGACAAAATCAAGGAATTCTTTGAGACAAGCACTGAAAGTTCCACTGCTGATATTATTCGACACATAGATAACCTTGTCAACAAAGTTACTGAATTAGATCTCACATTCTCATCACAGGTTTTACAAATAAATCAATTTGTCTCAGTTAGCTGTGAATTAGATAAAAATGTGAAGAACTTGGAAGAGGAGAAATTGATTCTATCTGAGGACTCACATGTGTTAGCTGAACGACTCAAGGAAGCCCAAGATGAATTGAGCAAAGTTGAAGCAATTGAGAAAATTATCCAGGATGAAGAATCTAGCTTCCGTGAGAAGTTAAATGAAGCTTGTCACAGCATTAATGCTATTTCAGAGAAGATTCTGCATCCTACACTCACGGAAAATGCTTGCGATGAAGCTTCATTCCCAGAGGAAGAAGCTTCTATCATTGAATCACATCATGAATGCAAGGATGTAGAGGTAACTAATGCTATTTCAGAGAAGATTCTGCCTCCTACACTCATGGAAAATGCTTGCGATGAAGCTTCATTCCCAGAGGAAGAGGAAGCCTCTTCTTCCTCTTCCTCTTGTATCATTGAATCACATCGTGAGTGCAAGGCTGTAGAGGTAACTGAATTCCATGATGTCAAGGAAGACTTGGTAGAGATTGATGCAACTCAGCCACTTGTTGAATTTCTTGAAGATTTTCTGCAGAATAAGGAAGTTGCTTCACTCAAAAATGCTTCAGAGGTAGAGAACAAGAATGAAAATTACATCCGAGAGATGATGGCTTTGATAGGGGAACTAGTGAATGTCATTGCATCGAGAGATGAGGAAATCCGCTTGCTGAGAGAGCAATTGGCATCTCTAAAGACAAGACTTGGTCTTTGTACAGTTGCTTCATCTGTTGATTCTTGTCACAGTGAATTGATATCCTCAAACTCTGAGATGTCTCTATCTACTCTCGGGAGAGATTCATCTGTAAATGCCATTAATGTAGAGTGTATCTATGAACATAATACAACTCAACCTTCTGAAGAGTCTAGGAAGAATATTGATCATTTTCTCGGCAAAAACATAGAATTTTGGTTAAGATTCAGCACTACATACCACTATGTGGAGAAGCTCAAAGCCAAATACGCAGAGCTACAATCTGATATCAATAAACTGGATGCCAATAAGACAGAAGGCACTAATTCTACTGATACCAACAATCAGACTAACAATGCTGAGTCAGAATCAGTTGCCAAAAGACTGAGTGAATTGAAGACTGAACTCTTGCTATGGTCAGAGCAAAGCACGTTGTTGAGAGAGGAACTGGAGAAGCGGTACTTATCCTTCAACGATATGCAAGAGGAGATATCTATTGTTGTGAGCAAAAGTTCATCATCTGAGGGAGCATTGTTTACTCCGTATGAAGCTGCAAGGTTACAAAGTGAGGTGATGAGCATGAAACATATGAGCAATAAGGCTTCAAGCCACCTTCTGTTGGGATTTAATCAAATCAAGGGGGTCCAATCTGAAATCGAGAAGCAGTTGGCTAAGCTGTATGAGAATTTCCAAATATTAATATCTAGAGGCAAACATGATCCAAATACGGCAGGAGTACCATTAAGTGCCTTCCTTTATGGTTTCAAGCCCAAAAAAACATCTATATTTTCACGCATTCTGCCTATTTTTCAGAAACAAAAGGCTAAAATTCACAGTCGGTAAGTCAATGAGACAATTTGAACAGCTTCAAGCTATTTGTACCGTGTCAACTTGAGAAGTTATTTTGAACAGGTCTAGGTAGAATTGCTCTTTTCAACTTGGACATTGCAGATACCATCTCATGAGGGCTCTCCAGAGGCAGATTCATCTCTTGGCTCTTGCAGAAATGTGAATCAAGGTTCAGATTTTGGCTCTCAAATTCAGATGATTAATGGATCTTTGGAAGGAAAACTGCTTTTATTGTTCAAACACTGGACTTTCTTTCGCTCTTGTACTTATTCAAGATTCCAGAAACTGAGAAACAAGTCTCCTTTCCTTCTCTATCAACATTATCCTTCATGGTACCAGAACAGTACATTCTGATGCATTTAGATGCTCCCAAATTCTGAAAGATTTATGGTGATCAATTTTATTTATATATATCAGGAATATAAATCTAGAGAACAAAATAAATTTCTAGGTCAGTGGATCATCCTCATGTGTTTCTGCTTAAAATCCAAGCTACTTCCATAAGATTAAAAGATTGTTACGATTGCTATTTTCTGGTCACTCGAGCTTTTGGCACTTTATTTATAGTATGCAGAATATAATTAATTTTTTTATATGAACCATCAAATATCTTATGACAATGTCAATGATTACTAGAAAAATAAATAATAGTTAAAAAATTAAAATAAAAGGACTGAAATAATTTTTTCCATATAAATGCCGCATTCAATATTTGTCTATAATTTGTGGACCTTTGAGATTCTATGATATTATAGTATCTCATTAAACGGGTACCAAAAAGTAATTATCTTTGTATCATCACAAAGACATAACATAAACACAATTAAACTCGCATGCTTAAGTTTTTAAGTCAAACAAGCTTGTGAAAGATACCTTAGAAGATTACGCTAGCTTATGTGATGAGTCTATTAAACACGTCTTTTCCTATAGATACATATCGTAATCAAAATTAAACTCGGATGACAATCATGACGGACCCCAAAAAAGGCATCAATCAAATAAAAAGTTGACAAACTTGAGGTGCTATTTTAGTTTTCCATTGCTTTTTAGCATGATAATCGTTGTCCCAAGAACTTTGTGAAATGTTTGTATCTGTTGGCATCCTACTCTTTTTCTCTTCCTATGGTTGATTCTTTTGGTGAGTTCCAATTTGCACTGTGTGAACATAATTATCATCTTTATCACTGCCATCAGAGATTATAATTAGTCATCAATTATCTGAATGTGTGTGATCAACTGAGACCGTGTAGATGGGTTCTTATAATGTTCTTGGAAGAATTTTATTTGTTTTCTCGGATGGATCTAGTGGCTAGCGCACGAAGTATTGTCATTATTCTAAAGGTTAGTAGTCATCTGTGATTTACCTCTTCTATATTGGCCTTAGGATGGGTGTGCTGGGAGCGTATTCGTCTTTTGTCATCTAGGAAAATTTTACTTATTAATCTATTATTATTTCACAAGTAGATTTAAATATTCCCTGTTTAATGTAATCCGTTGTAGTCTAGTTGGTTAGGATATTCGGCTCTCACCCGAAAGACCCGGGTTCGAGTCCCGGCAACGGAAATTTTTTTTTCCCTTTTAAATCAGACTGAGACGGGCCTGGGCCGACTCTAGCACTGGCATTAGGCCTGGGCCTGGGCCGACTCTAGCACTGGCAAAGGCAGTTGGAAATTATAATGCAGCGTGACATGATCCTTAATCGACACGTGTCTACGTCCTATTCGTTTTCCTTTCCTCGCTTGCGCGATGGAATCTTTTGGGGAGCACAACCTGTTCACACCTTCTTTTGCTGAAACGACTTATCTACCCCTAATATTTTCTAAAACACTTTTTAAACATAAGGCTAGTCTAGTCTTTTCAAGTTTATTTCTAATTTAATGGTCCGTCCACCACGTCGCCCGATCTGCATCTGCCGTTCAAACTCTGGAAATCGGGACGCCGGTTTTAATGATCCAACGGATACCATTTCGCTACTAGAACCTTCTCTCGTCTTATATTAAATGCCTTGGAGCGGAGGAGCAGGTCGTGTGATCTGCTCGCGCATAGTTATCGCTCCGTTGACGCTGCAGCGTCGCCGCTTCAGAGATGGGGAAATCGTATCCGGCAGTGAGCGAGGAGTACAAGGCCGCGGTCGCTAAAGCCAAGAGGAAGCTGCGCGGCTTCATCGCCGAGAAGAACTGCGCCCCGCTCATGCTCCGGCTCGCGTAAGTGAACCCGATCTCGCCTTGGTTTCGTGTTTTTAGTTAGATCTGATGAAGGAACGTTGAGATCGGTGTTGTTTCAGATGGCATTCGGCTGGGACGTACGATGTGGTGTCGAAGACTGGGGGACCGTTCGGGACCATGAGGTTCTCGGTGGAACTTGCCCACGGTGCCAATAATGGGCTCGACATCGCCGTCAGGCTTTTGGAGCCTATCAAGGAGCAGTTCCCCACTTTGTCGTATGCCGATTTCTATCAGGTGCGTTCCTCATCTTACGATCTAACTTCTTTATTTTATTTTCATCGTACTTCGTTGCATTTTTTGTTTTAATGCCAGCTTGCTGGAGTCGTGGCCGTGGAAGTCACCGGAGGACCTGAGGTTCCGTTCCATCCAGGGAGGGAGGTATAGATCCCGATCTTACACCTCTCCATTTGTCTTCTTTTTTTTTGCCGTTTTTTGTAATTTTGCCTTGATGACTTGATGTGCTATCGGATGTTTGTCGTTTCTCTAGTGTATTTCACCATTAGTTAATTCAAATTTCGTAGTTGAACAAGGTGAGATGAGCTATTTTTGGGTCAAACCATATGCTAAGTATTTTAAGTGGAATTGACGTGGTTTAACCTGGGCCTTAAACAGGCTAGGCCTGATGCAGTGTCTTTTTGAGGCTGGGGTTGGCAGATGCTTGCTAGCCTGCGTATCCAGCTCAATCTGGCCCTTCCCAGATCCTTGCTGAACGCAGCAAGGGCCTTGTGTCAGGCTCGAACCTGACCTAGGTCTTGGGTATAGACCGTTGGTTGGTTCAGGAATGGCTTATGCTTATGTGTTAGATGCAGCATACGCCCTTTGTTCGAGCCAGAAGTCTTAGCTCATGCTGGACCAGGCTCACCACCTTTACTGGTCTGCAAACCTTGCTAAAGCCTAGGCAACCCATTAAATATATCTAGACTGCCACTGTGAGGATCGATCCCCTTCCAGGATGTTGATATAGGACTTCTGTTAGTGTGATAAAGTAAATATTTCTTGATATAAAGAATTATAATTGCAACATATATATCTCCGTTTCACACAAAGACTTTTAAAAGACTCGACCTGCAAAAATCTACAACCTTGATATTGCGGTTCAGGCAATCAACCTAAAACTCAAAATAAATTAGTACTTCTGAAATAAAAAAAAGGTTCTTGTTTAGTCTTTAATTCTGTTTTTAGTTGAACTGGAGTGAAAAGAAACAGATCGATATAGAAGTATCAATCTTTCTTGTTTGAAATAGAGATAAGGAATTTTATTCCATCCAATTCTTTTTTTTTTTCCCCTTTCCTAATCAGGTGAAAATGGTGGAAACGAAATTTAAGCATATACTGATTTTATTTACTTCTGTTCTTTCTGTGTCATACAAGGAAATGCGATGAAAGAAATAGAATGGAAGTCAGATAATCTATGTCATTTTTTTCTTCCCCTTTTTCTCTTAAATTGTTTCATTTTCCTCTAAGAAAGCATTCAAATATAAAATGGATATTGGAGGATAGGGCTTGTAAGAGTTAGGTTTTGAACAATGCTATGAAATCTGAATAGTTAAATTTGAGAAGTAAGAACAAATTTCAGTTCAAGAAGTGCACTAAAAATAGTTGAAACAACGAAGAGACCTACAAATAAGCAAAGAAAAGTTAATATCTCTTATGGATTCACCATCAAATGGCATAGAATCATTGCCTTAGATTCTTAACTAGTTTTTCTCTTAAGTATCCATGTAATCAGTTGCTAAATTATACTTGACCTTTTAAAGGTCACTGTGTCCTCCAAGCATGTCTCTTGTACTTTGAAATTTAATCTCAACCTTGCACCTTTTTCTAATCAGGTTAAGGTTGCCATCCTTATGCCTCTTGAAAATTAACCTGATTCCCCCCTTCCCCATGATGCAGTTCTTACTCGTGTTGTTGTTATGCCCTTCTTCAAATGCAATTTGTTATTCCCTGGATCCTTCCCATAGCGATTGACTTATATTTTATTTTTTTTAAGTAATTTTGATGAATTGATAAAATATTCGTCTCAAGTCAATTATGGCTCTCCTGTCTTCTTTTATTAACATGCATATTAAAACTTGGATATATATTTTTTTAATTGTTTCTTAGTTATGTTAATCTTTTGTATAATTGCATTACTTGGCTATATAAATTTTTTTTAAAACAAATTCATATGGTTGACTAGTTTCTCTCTTTTTTTTTTTTTTTTTTTTTTTTTTTTTTTTTTTTTTTAATATATTTAGGACAAGCCAGAGCCACCTGTTGAAGGCCGACTTCCTGACGCTACCAAGGGTATGTTATCTACATAAAGTGCTAGTGTATAAGTTTCGAGTCACAATATTTTGCAGTTGGGTTGTAGATATACTTGATTTTTTAGCTTACAAAACATCATTTTTGTTGTAACAAAAATTATATTTTTCCTTGTATTACATGAAATAATGCACCCAAAAAAATGACACATAGATGAGAGTGCAACCTTATAATTTTTAACTTCCATCTTACTGAATTATATTTTTCAGAAGTTCATCTTTTTGCAATTGAGAGTCATTTCAGGATATAGTGTTATGTCTTCCTTGTTATTGTTTTGAAGGACGAGTTATCTGTTGCAACAGGAAAAAATTGTTTATTTTCTCTAAAACTTCTGTAGGTTCTGATCACCTTAGGGATGTATTTGGTCACATGGGTCTCAGCGATCAGGATATTGTTGCACTATCCGGGGGTCACACATTGGTAACATTGTTTTCTATCTCTTGTCATCATATCCTTTGATATCTTTACTTAAACTATACCCTTGTCTCCATTCATGCAGGGAAGGTGCCACAAGGAGAGATCCGGCTTTGAAGGGGCTTGGACAGCCAATCCCCTCATTTTTGATAACTCATACTTCAAGTAAGTTACAATTATGCTGCTTAATGCTTAGCTTCTGTTCTTGTAAAAAAAAAAAAATCCTATTTGTAACTGGGAGGACACCTGCATTTTGTTACTGGCAGGGAACTCCTGAGTGGAGAGAAGGAAGACCTTCTTCAGCTGCCTTCTGACAAGGCTCTCTTATCAGACCCTGTTTTCCGCCCTCTTGTCGAAAAATATGCTGCGGTATGATTCATCTTATCTGTCAAACTGTTACAACATTACCGTGTAGTTTCCTTACGTTTTGTCTGTTCTCCAATATTTTCAAAAATTTGGATTTTATGTCCCAGGACGAGGATGCTTTCTTCGCTGATTATGCAGAAGCTCACTTGAAGCTTTCAGAATTGGGGTATGTAACTACGCCTTGAACGTTGTCAATCATTAACAAAAACAATTCCACGAAACAACCTAAACCATTATTCTTTTATCGTAATGCAGGTTTGCTGAGGCTTGAGGAACGAACATGGCTTCGAGTAGAAGAATCAGAGGCATTTTGCAATAAGATTTTGTGGCATTAGGTTACTGCCGTTTTCTCCATTATATGCCGATGTCATTGTCAGTGAACCTTCCATTTGATAATCTGATGACCATTTATGAATTCTATTTGATGTGATGCATGCTACTTAATACTTATGTGTTATGATATGTTTATCCGACTTCATATTTCTAATTTTTTCTTTAATGCATGGTTTGTTGGTTGTTCTTTATCTAGTACTTATTTTGAATTTAGGTCATTTCTAATAATTAAATCTTTTCATAATTTTTTAATATGTCATATTAATGTCATATCAAAATAAAAAATTTATTATTTTTTTCATAATTAAATAAATTTTTTAATTTTACATTATAAATTATATATCTTTATTTATTATTATTATTTTTAATATCTTTATATAATTTTTACTTAACATTTTAATTAATTTTTATCTTTAATTTAATTTATTTGTAATTTTTTATTTAATTTTTATATATTTAATTAACTTGTAAATTTTAATTTAATTATAGTCATTTATATTTTTTTAATTTGTAAAATATATTTATTTTTAAAAAGAGATGTATAATTTAATTATTAAATAAAATATTTAATGATTTTAATAAGTTAAACATGTAATATGATTTTTTCAATTATTAATAGTTTCATTTTAAATTTGATATGAAAAAAATAGGTTTGAAAAATTAAACCTATTCTTAATTAAAAATCTCATTAGAGTATTTTTTGTTGAGTTTTTTCAACTTTACATATCTTGAAAAAAAATTGTATTGAAGATGCTCTTAGCTCCACATGTATGTAGTCCCCATGATGCGTTTTTTTCAAGACTAATTATAATTAAATCTCGAATTATTATGATTTAAGTAATTATGAAGCCTTATGGAGTTGCAAACGGCGTACTAATACTCGTTTAATCTATAAAAAGCCAGTTAGATTTGAAGAATTTCTAATTAAAGATTTAAATATAACCTTATGTAAGACTATCACTTGCTTAAACTTCATGAGTTCCAATGCCCCAAACAGGGACTTCCATTCGTTAACTCATATGCTGTCATAATTGGATCACACACCGTCAAGTATCAACACTATCATAGATACTGCGTAAGATGGGAACACTGTATTGATAGTTAGGGTACACTACTTAAACTACTGATATTACTACATATAGGATGAGAGTTAGATACTCAAATGCAGGTTCGTAGAGCTCAAATGCTTACCTTCATCACTGACGAAGAAAACAAGAAAAGTACTGGAGTTCTTATTTTCAGCTCGTTAATTTATCAAACAACAACACTGGCAAATACATCAGCCGCCTGTTCTGCTATCAGGGTAGTCATTCCGTGACTCCTCTTGCATGGTTAGCTCTTTAGCAGGTACAGAAGGTCTTATCCAGTGTGGAATTTTGCTGCAAAGGAATGATTAATCGAGGTAACTAATAAATATTCAGAAACTCAAACTTTAATTTTTGTTTTCAAGAACAAAAAAGGAGGCAGGCATGAATTGATATACCTATTCATGTGATTAATCTTTGAGGCAAAATGACCTTTGCCAGGAGTTTATCCTTAAGAGAGTTGCTCTCCAACATCTCGACCCTTTTTGTCACTAGTATTTTGCTGGTCAATTTTCATGATGCAGAAATGCCAACATCATATTACTTATCAACAGAATAAATAAAAATTAATAATATATATGAAAGCACTTTTGGTGTAAATATTTGATGATAAATAATTGACTGAAGTTGATTTAAAGTTTCAGCTGACTGTAAATAATAGATTCAATGAAGCAAATTTGGCCAATAATACTATAAAAAAATGAATGAGTACTTCGATAAATTTAAATGATGCAAAATTTTCATCTACATCTCTTCTCAGCGGAGTCTCTCTCCACACACGGTGCCAAAAGACAAATTATTTATCCAAATCATTAGCAAATCAATATTAAAATTTAACCATCTGTTTTTTTTATAATCTTGATGACATGTTTACCTCCATAAAAGTTTTCCATCACCACCCCACATAAATCCCAAAATTACTCTTGTGGTAGTGCACTGACAATCGTCGACCTCCATAACTCATCCATCATTATAACTATTATAACTGATTCGATTCCACATAAATTATCCATTAGTCACTAAAGATAAATTCTCAAATCGCTCGTGGTAGTGCGCTGACAGCTAAGCTCCATAGCTCGTCCAACATTGTAGATAGCCTATTCCTACTTGGGTTTATAAAACACTGTATTCCATAGGAAGTCACCCCTCTATACATGACCCATCTAATGCACATTGTACTGACATTGTATCAACATTGCGCTAGAAAATAGAGGATGTGCCTGACTAGCCAAGAATTAAATAAGGAGTGAAGTGGGCTCTACCCCACCTAATCCTTCTTGGATTTATAAAACATTATACTACATTGTATCAACATTGCGCTAAAAAATAGAGGATGTGCCTGACTAGCCAAGAATTAGATAAGAAGTGATGTGGGCTCTACCCCACCTTCTTTGTCAATAATAATAATAACTTTTTGTTTTTTTAATATTTCAACTCCATCAAAATTGATTAAGTGCTGAAAAAATATTAAAATCCTAAATAAATAAATAAAATATAGATGTATAGAATTATGAACACCAAATGAGCATGCTAAATTTAAATTAAATTAGCTCCGAATTAAAATTAATAGACCCACATAGGAGATGTCTAGGTGGGCCCCTCCCTCTCACACGCGCACGATAGACACATAAGCCTATCGTGCAACGTAACTTTTCCTTATATATATATATATATATATATATATATATATATATATATATATATATATATTTATATATATATATATATTTATTGGTCGTGCATACCATCGTATGGTAAGGTATGCACTTTAATTAAATATATATGTGTGATTTTACTATAGCAACACCCCATCATTTTTTTAAAATAATTTTTTTATCGTAACAGTGCTCCGTCAGAATTTAAAAAATCACACATTTATCCCTCCAATACAATATGCATGAATCATCTCTCTCTTCTAATACATGCATTACCTTCTATAAAATTATAGCAGTAATGGTTTCGTAGTTGCTATAACTATAATTATTTTTCATGTTGTAGCATTTACGGTTTCATAACTGTAAGTACCTAGTGGAAGTTTTGATGTGATCAAACTAAGTCAACTTAGGTCCTGTTATGTTTTGATGTCCTGTGTCTAAGTGTGCATGCACTTAGGAGCATAGGAGGTCCAGCGAAAGACGCAGCTAGCGAGAAGGATGACACGGGAGAGAGTCGACTGGCTCGGTGCATCTGAGGGACAAGGCGTTGTGGAAGAGTACGCTGGCGGACGATAAGGAGGCGCCCAGCGTTTCCGAGGGACGAGAAGTCGGAGCAAAAAATTGCTCGAGAAGGTCAGAAGATGGGTTCAGATGAGCCCTATTCTAGATGGTCAAAATCACCTAAGCGAGCGGAGCTGAAGCGGAAGACCCGGACCCAAGTGAACAGAGTCGGAAAGAAGCCCGGACCAAAAAGTCAACAAGTAGGTTGACTTGGTCCAAGTGCTTAGACTTGGTCCGGGAACCCGGAGCTGGTTTGAGCGCCCAGATCGAAAATTCTATTGGAACACAACATAATGTGATCTGTTGCAAAGCGGATAAAATTCTATCTACGTTCAGGCGCTTGGAACCCTTCCAAGTACCCCGATCAAAGCTATAAATACAACCCTGATCCCAGAAGTTACATAACACTGAAAAAAGAGAAAAGAACACTTATAATCGATTCTAATTTAGTTTAGCTTTATAATTATGAGATTTGATTGTTGTAAGAGGTTTTTTGCCCGAATGAGACATTAGTGAGCTTTCAACTTCCTTGTATTAGCAATTCCCTGATTGCAAACCAAGTAATTCCTTGTGTGCCTCTGTCTTTAGTTTACTTCTTAATTCCTTTTATGCAAGTGTATATTTCTATCAAGCAATAAAGATCGAGAAAGGATTTTGTTCATTTTTATTGTGCAGACTATTCACCCCACTCTAGCCGACCGCTAAGGGACCAACAATAACTACTGCAACTACAATTATTTTTCTTATTATAGCAGTTACGGTTGTGTAATTGCTATAACTACTATGAACATGTAGTTGCTACAATTGTCTAACAAACTTCCAAAAATCATAACTTTTAACTTGAATATCAGAATAAAACTTTTTTTTAAAAGACTGTCTCATTATGATATCCGAATCAAAAGTAGTCTTTGCAAATTTGCTATATAATTGTAGCAACTACACATGTTATAGCAATTACTATAATTTCGTAGCTACTTTAATTGTGTAATGCCTACAAAACCATAACTGCTATAGCATAAAAAATAATTATGGTTATAACAATTACAACACAGTAACTTGTACACGTTGTAGCAGCTACTAACTATTATACGTTGTAGCAGCTACTACACAGTAACTGCTATATGTTGTAGCAACTACTAATTATTACATGTTTGTAGTATGTACTATGTTCATTTTTAAAAATCAGTACAGTGATTATTGCATTCAATTGAAAGAGAAAAGGAGAGAATTTTAGAGGAAAGAGAGAAATGTTATTGCATGCAGATGAGAGAGGAAAGAGAAAAAAGTTGTTACATGTAAATGAGAGGGAGATTAAAAAAAAAAAATTTTGGCTACGTCAAATCGCCCACGTCGGATGTCACCCACGGTCACTCACATAAGGTCAAGCAGGGAATCATTCCTCTCTCTCTCTCTCTCTCTATATATATATATATAATCTTAATCCCTTACCAACTTTGAAAATTTACATTAAAAAACAAATAGTGCCCCTTAACCCCTCCATATATATCAAGGGTCAGAACTAGAAAAAAATTTCTCGGGAGCTGAATTGGTCAAATTGTTTTTGTGCAGCTAAATAAATATATTTAATAATTAAAGTTTTACATTAACAATGGTAAAAAAATATAAAAATACATGAAAAAAATATAATTATAAAGCTACTGATGATTGACACTAGATGAAGCATTAGTCTTGGATATGGACCTACTGTAATGAGTCAGTACAAAAGAAGACAATTGGATTCTATGAGACTCTATTTGTTGAAAATATTACAATATTTGCTCATTTTCAATTGCAAAAAAATATCCTTTTCAATGTATACAACTAGGTTGTTATTCATTCATTCGTCTCCTATTCTATTACGTAAATCAGTTTTCACAATCTTCATTGTAGAAAAAACTCTTTCAATAGAAGTAGCTACAACTGATAAAACTAATGTTAACTCTATCATATGACAAACCAATGGAAAAACTAAATGTTTTTCAATTTCAACTAATTTCTAAGCAAGAATTCCCAAATCGTCAATGTTGGGAGATTGTTGGTACAATCATTCCCTGGGTTCAGGTTGACCAGTTTGACTAAGTTTGAGTGGAGTTGAATTTGAGTTTTGATCTTTGAACAATATATTGTGGACAACATGTTTAGACAATATGTTGTAAGACATATGTGAGAGAGTAGGTCATGGAGGACTAGTACTTGACTGGTAAAGTCCTAACTCGAGGGTTAGGCAAAGGAAAATCCAAGTGGGTCAAGAAGGACTGCACGTTGGCAAAGAAAAGTCCAAGTGGGTTTAGGAGAACCACATGTTGGTAAGGAAAGTCCTAACTGCGGTTAGGCAAAGGAAAGTCCATGTGGATCAAGGAGGATTGCACGTTGGCAAGGAAAGTTCAAATGGGTCAAGGGGGACTGCACGTTGGTAAGAAAAGTCCTAATTCCGGTTAGGCAAATAAGTCCAAGTGGATCAAAAAGGATCGCACGTTGGCAAAGGAAAGTCCTAACTGTGATTAAGCAAAGGAAAGTTCAAGTACATCAAGGGGAATCATATGTTGGCAAGATAAAGTCCTAACTGATGTTAGGCAAGAGAAAATCCAAGTGGGTAAAGGAGAACCACATTTAGTGATCGGAACTCGAATGGGAAGTTAGCAAAGTCCAAGTGAGTCAAAAGGTTGATCAGACACTTGGTGGAGAAGTACCAATAGGTCATGGTTGACCGGAGGTTGGGCAAGAAACCCTAGACTTGCAAGGTTAAGCAAGTTAGAGTTCCGCAATTAATCAAATATTGTGCCAATCGATCAGTGGATCGATTGATCACACTTCTCTGTGATGTAGAGGCGTTCTCAATCGATTCATTGATCAATTGAGAGTTGCACCAATTGATTAGTGGATCGATTGAGCGCACTTTTTCGTAATACAATAGAGGTATTCCCAAGCGATCAGGTGATCGAGTGAGTTGTGCCAATAGATCAGTCAATCGATTAGGAGCTGGTTTTTCACAAAGCATAGTAGTTGTGTCGCGAAAATGGTGAATCTATTATGAAGGTGCCTAATCGATTATGAAGATTCTCGTGAGAGCACAAAGGTGATCCGGATCGATTGGGTGATCAATCCAGAAGTGCTTAATCGATCAGTGATTGATTGGCAAAAAGAAAAAAGAGTCGTTGCAAGGTTTGGATGGTTGGATGCACTCAGATTGGGCCAATCGATCAGGAGCCCTAATCCACGAGGTATAAAGGCGACGACGAAGATTCAAACGCAATTCTTCTTCTCCACTCTTTCTGCTAGTTCTTAAAAGATTTTTGTGTGAAGTGATACTCATTTCAAAGCCTACAAGAGGCGTTTCCAAGCAATAAAAGATCAAATTCAAGGTTCCTCATGTTGTATTTACTTTTCTTGTTTTATTATATCTTTTGTTGTACTTCTCGTGTATTCTCATGTTCGAGTTTGTACGAGCCTTCTCGACCTTCTAGAAGGACGATTTTATAGTATATCTATGAGTTAGGAAGAGTAGGCCCTTAGATTAGTCACCTTAAGAAGTTAAATATTAAGTAAAATTAAGAGTGTTAGCATTGTGGAGTTTTTGTTTCAATTATCCGTCGCAATCATCATCAACGAAGCAATTGGAGCTAATCACCCTCCCTCTAGATCGCCAAAGTGTCCTAACAGTCAATTGAAGAAACTTGAGGATCATCCCACAAATTATAAAAGTAACTCATAAGTTGTTGTTATAGGACTGATGCACGTGAGAGGGGGGAGGGCACGTGTATTTTAAAATATTTCTTTTCCAATTTTTAGAAATACAAGTGCATAGCGAATAAACGAACAAAAACACAAATGGAAGAACACAAGAGATTTTACTTGGTTTTGAACCTTCGATGATTCCTACTCCAAGACCCAAGTCCCTTAAACCTTTTCGATGGGTAATCACTAAATCTCTTTATCGATAAACTCCCAATTGAATAGTCAAGTACATAAATGAGGAAAGTGTAGCATTCTATACTTTTCTTTTGCAAATATAAAAGATATACAATAAATGAAATCGCTACCAACACTTAGAAGAATGGAATTTAATCGAGTTTGTGTATTGGTGTCGATCTACCATCAGCGGTCGAGCGTAGTAGATTTGCAGCGGTTGGAGAATAAAGCTGCAGAATGATCAAAATAGTTCTTCTAGCAATTGTGTTTGATTGCATGGACGAATAGCCCTTATAAAGGTCATTGAGGGTGCCTTTGTTCCCAACTAAGACACCTCACTTCGCAGCTCCGATTTGATGAGCAAACTGTGCAGGTTATCCTCTCGAAGGCACTCTCAATCCCATCTAAGATGCCTTGAATCCGAACTGAGGCGCCTCTAACGCTAAATTCTCATCTTCACTGCTTATTCGTGCGGAGGCACCTCAGATCCCACTTGAGGTGCGTTAGACATTATTCATCTCATCAAATTTGTGTTTAACCCTACAAAAAAGAGTTAATACACACAACAAAATATAACTTGCAAAACAGAGTTAACACAGTTAAAATAAAATGATTATTAATTAGATCTTGTCTTCCCAAGACTAGGATCTAGTCATGGTCTTAGCTTATACATTCAAAATGGCTCTAAGCTAGACTGTTGGTGCAATATTCCCTAGGTCAAGGTTGACCTGATTGACTGAGCTTGAATTGGGTCAAGCTCGAGTCTTGATGTTTGGGTTTCGATGTTTGACAATACATGGAGACAAGACATGGAGATTGCAGGTGCAATTGTTTATGTGGTGAGATTGTGAAGGAGAGTCAAGTAGGTCAAGGTTGACTCGATACTTGACTAAAAAGTCCTGGTGAGTGAAGCCAAGCAGAAGGAAAATCCTAGTGAGTGAAGCCAGGCAGCTGGAAAATCCTGGTGAGTGAAGCAAGGTGAAAGACCTAGTGAGTGAAGCTAGGCATTATGGAAAATCCTGGTGAGTGAAGCAAGGCAAAAGGAAAGTCCTAATGAGTGAAGCCAGGTAGAAGGAAAATCCTAGTGAGTGGAGCTAGGTGAAATCCCCAGTGAGTGAAGTCGGGCAGTTGGAAAATCCTGGTGAGTGAAGCCAGGTGAAAGACCTAGTGAGTGAAGCTAGGCAGTATGGAAAGTCCTGATGAGTGAAGCCAGGCAAATGAGAAGTCCTAGTGAGTGAAACTAGGCAGAAGGAAAGTCCTGGTGAGTGAAGCCAGGCACAGGAAATCCAGATGGATCAAGTTTGATCAGACATCTGGTGTTGGGAAGCCCAAGTAGGTCAAAGGGATTGACCGAATACTTGGCACTGGAAATCCAGGTGGATCAAGGTTGATCGGACACCTGGTGGAGATAAGTCCAAGTGGGTCAAGGATGACCAGACACTTGGCACGAGGAAAAAAGTCCAAGTGGGTCAAAGGGATTGATCGGACACTTGGTAAGGGAGTTCTAGCAGGTCAAGGGTGACCAGATGCTATGCATGATGTACCAACAAGTCATGGTTGACCGGATGTTGGTTTAGGGGACTTTGGACTTGTTTTTGGACAAAAACAAGAGCTGGATCGATCAGCCGATTGATTGGCTCATGCCCAATCGATCGACCGATCGATTGGCTCATGCCCAATCGATCGACCGATCGATTGGCTCATGCTCAATCGATCGACCGATCGATTGGGAGAGTCCCCGCGATAAGCCTTCTCCCAATCGATCCAGAAGTGTCGCGCGAACAGAAAGCCTCCCAATCGATTAGCCAATCGATTGGGAGCCTCCGATCGATCGGCTGATCGATTGGGAGGTGCGATTTCACACGATAAACCCTGGATCTATCAGCCGATCGATCCAGGCGATTCCCAAGAGCACAGAGGTGCTCTGGATCGATCGGTCGATCGATCCAAAGCCTCCCCGATCGATTGGGAGCAATCCGATCGATTGAGATTTGACCATTGGCGCAGGATATAACTGTTGGTGTGCATTCGTCTTCGGTAGAACTTCCAGAGCTCACGATTTTCATCCCAGATCTTCACAGCGACTCCACAAAGCTCTCACGCCAGATCTTGAAGGTTCTTGGAGGCTTGTGCTGGTGCACGTCCAAGTCAAGAGGCGAGAAAGAAGCTAGGGTTAGGGTTTTTGTGCATCTCTTGTAAGCTTTTACTTGTATTGTATTTCCCTTCCCTTTCTTCTTGTAGTGTGAGTTTGTAGGGCTTCTCCGCCTTCGGTAGTTACCATAAAGGAGTGTTTTATTAGTGGAGGGTGCATGAGTGTGTGGATCCTTGGATTAGTCACCTCTTCTTGAGGTGGATATCAAGTAAATCCGTTGTGTTAGCGTTGTATGTGTTGTTTCTTGTATTTCCGCTACATATCTTTGAAGAAACAAGCAACGAAGAGCACGAGGATCGCGCCGAGCTATTCACCCCCCCCTTCTAGCTACATATTTGGTCCCAACAAGTGGTATCAGAGCTAGACCGCTCTTCACCGGAATCATTGCCATAAGGGGCAACAAAGCTAGAGGGTGTAGAAGTTGGAGCAAATTCTATCAAGTCAAAGACTTCATCATCAAGCTCAACTTCAAATGGAATTCCAAGATGGTCTTGGATTCGACACAAGGGTGCCTCCACCATTCACAATGATTAGCTTCGATCTTTGGAAATCAAGGATTGAGAATTTTTTAATGGTGGAGATAGAGCAATGATTTGTTCTAATGGAAGGCTTCGAAGCTCCAAAGAATTCAAAGGACAAAATTCTCAAGAGGAGCAAGTGGAGCCAAGACCAAATCCAAAGATGTGAGACCAATGACAAAGTGACCAAGCTTTTGGTCAATTTATTGTCAAGCAACATCTTGGAGCAAATTAGAGATTTTAAAGATGTCAAAGAGCTATGGAGCAAATTGGCTAAGATTCATGAGATCCCCTCCACTGTACAAAACAATGAAGAATCCAAAGAGGGTGACTCATTGGAGCAAGACCAAGAGGAGGAGAATTCCGAAGGTGAGAGATGCTCATCTTCCGAAGAAGAAGTCCAAGAAGCTTCATCTTCAAAGGAATGCAATGAAGAGGGCAAGGAGAGGGCATACTCCTTGTTCCATGTACAAGATGAAGATGAAGAAGCCTCCACCTCTAGGATTGAGGGAGAGTGTAGATCATTGACACCGAAGCAAGAAGAAGCCTCCACATCCGGGTCAAGAGAAGAAGAGGATGAAGAAGCTTCCACCTCCACAAGTCAAGCTAAATCAAATGAAGGATCAAGTGTCATCCCTACACATGAAGGTATAAATGTTTCAATTAAAAATAAAAATCATATTATATGTTTTGAGTGTAGGGAACATGGGCGCTACAAGAGCAAGTGCCCCAAATTGGCCAAGAAGAAGGGCCAAGTGGCACTAAAGGGCAAGGTGAAGCCCAAGGAGACCGTCCCCACAACAAAGAAGAGCAAGGAGCACATTATGTGTTTCTCTTGCAATCAAAAGGATATTACCAGAGCCAATGTCCTAAGGGCAAGAAGGCAGTCAAGCCTAAGGGAGGAAGCATGAGTCAAGGGGGAGCCTCAAAGGTAAAACGAAAGGTATCATTTGTTGAGCCTACCCCGTTAAATAATGGTAAAAAGCATGCTAATTCAAATTTTTATCATTTTAATGTTATTTACCATAAAAATAGGGAGCATAATAGTATTAAAGAAAAACATATGACTCTCCATGCTAAGACTACCACATCTAGGGCTAAAAAGGTAGATAACCAACTAGGAAGTAATCCTAAGGATTTTGGGTATTTACCTAAGAAAAAGGAAAATCAAGGTTTTAGTGAAAAATCCAAGGTTGAGGGATTATGGAGAGAAAATCAAGTCTTAAGGTCAAGACTTGATAATTTGGAGAGGACTCTTAGGAAAATCATAAATGATACACAAGGATTCAAGAGTCAAAACCTAGGTCTAGGACAACAAGGGTCGTCCAATGGTCATAGAGGTTTGGGGTACAAACTTAAGGCTAAGAAGGATGTACCTTTTTATCATAGGGTTCCATATAGTTATGGAACCAACCCTAGGTCAAATGGTCAAGTCAAAAATACTAGGAAGATTATTCCTAAGAGTATTTTTGCAACAAAAGTGACTAAGACTTCTAAGAAATCCAAGAAAGTCACAAAGAAAGTCACAAAGGAAGAAATCCCTAGAGTTGACCTAGAAAAGGTGACCAAGGGCTCTAAGAAGCCTAACAAGGTCACTAGGAAGGTATCTAGGGAAGTTATCCCTAGTGAATACCTAGAGCATCCAAGAAGCACCAATAGGTTTTGGGTTCCTAGGAGCATTTTCTCTACCCCTTAGATGGGTTAGAGAGTGTCAACTCTGATTAGAAGGGTAGTTAACCCAACTTTGATGAAGTTGACACTTGGAGAGCATTTTCAAGGTAACTATTAACCTTTGAAAATGAAGTGGATTTTCATTTACTCTTGGAAAGAGTAAGATGTGCCATAATTTGAGAATTTGTATATAATTTTAATTGGCACAAGAAATCAAGTGTAAAGAAATGCCAAGTTGGGATGTTGGCATTTTGTTGGAAAGTTAAAGGCAAGTCTAAGCCTTATTTCAATTTGTTACTCTTTAAAAGAGTAAGTTGTGCCAAAAATTTGAGGAATTTGCTTAATTTAAATTGACACAAATTAAGAAAAGCAAAAGAAATGTCAAAATTGGGGTTTGACATTTCTTGGGACATTTTGGGCAATCTAGGGTTAAATTTTAATTTAACTAAGGGTTAAGGATACTTAGATAGATAATCTAGGTATTTCTTTTATGCTAAGTTGTCATGTTTTATTTGCCCATCATATGCCATGACATCATATTTTGTATTCATGTTTTATTATGAAAAACACAAAAATACCATGTCATGTCATACATACATCATATAGTTATAGGAAATTTTCTTTTGAAAACTATTTCTTTTTGATGTATGCCATAACATATCATGCACTATTTTAATTCCTTGCAATTTAAGGACAAATGACATTTATTAACATATCACATCCTTGGTGGATGTTCATAACTGTTGGTGCAACCTTAGGTCAAGGTTGACCTGGTTGACCTGACTCGAATTGTATTTTGATGTTTGACTTAGGAAGATTGTCGGTGCAACCTTAGGTCAAGGTTGACCTAGTTGAGTTGCATGTTGATGTTTGACACTCGTGGAAGAGTTGTATTCTTGATATGGGACAAGAATAGATGTTTGGGAGATTGTTGGTGCAACCTTAGGTCAAGGTTGACCTGGTTGACCTGATTCAGGAAAAAGTCCAAGTATGGAGACTTGGCACTGGAAAAGTTCAAACAGGAGCTTGGCACGCGAAAAGTCCAAGTATGGAGACTTGGCACGGGAAAAGTCCAAGTATGGAGACTTGGCACTGGAAAAGTCCAAGTATGGAGACTTGGCATGGAAAAGTCCTAACTGGGATGTTAGGCGGTGTGGAAAGTCCTGGTGAGTGAAGTCAGGCAGTGGGAAAGTCCTAACTGGGATGTTAGGCAGTTGAAAAGTCCTGGTGAGTGAAGCCAGGCAATGGAAATCCTGAGTGAATCCGGTGAAAATCCTAGTGAGTGAAGCTAGGTGAAGGTGAAAGTCCAGTGAGTGAAGCCGGACATTGGGAAAATCTGGTGAGTGAAGCGGTGAAAATCCTAGTGAGTGAAGCTAGGTGAATGAGAAAGTCCTAACTGGGATGTTAGGCGGTTGGAAAGTCCTAGTGAGTGAAGCATGGTGAAATCCTGGTGAGTGAAGCCGGTGAAAACCCTAGTGAGTGAAGCTAGGTGAAAGTCCCGTGAGTGAAGCCGGAGGAAAATCCAGATGGATCAAGGGTGATCGGACATCCGGTGATGGGAAGTCCAAGTAGGTCATAGGAGTGATCGGATACTTGTACGGAGAGAAAAGTCTAAGTGGGTAAAAGGGATTGACCGGACACTTAGCGGGAGTCCTAGAGGTCAAGGAGGACCGGATGCTAGGCAATGTACCAACAGTCAAGATTGACCAGATGTTGGTTTGGACTTGGTTTGGGCGAAAACCATGAGTCGGATCGATCCGGTGATCGATCCGATACCGAGAATATTCTGATCGGTCGGTGATCGATCGAACACATCGCAGCATGTGTGTTAATTGATCGATCCGGTGACCGATTAGAGTCGATCGAAGTCGAACAGGAGCGGGGCGCAGAGGGGCTGATCGGTCCGGGACCGATCAGCCTGATCGGTCCCGGACCGATCAGAGGGCGAGCAGGAAGGAGGGAATGGATCGGTCCGTGGACCGATCCACATGGAGCCTGATCGGTCCACGATTCGACCGTTGAGTTGCGACGCAACGGCTAGATTTCTTCCGTGTTTCTTCGCTTTCTTCGCAGTTATAAGGGCTCTGCTGCGAGCCTCTTATCTCCCTTCTTCTTCCTGCTCTTGGTGCCCTTCTAGCTGTCATTGAGCTTTGTTGAGCTGCTTTGAAGCTTAGCGTGAGCTTCGTGCTGGTTTTGTAGCTGCAGGAGTGCTTCTTCCAGTCGAAGAGAAGGCAAGAAAGTTTACATTTGTATTGTCCTTTATTTCTTGTTTTCCTTGTACTCTTTTCTTGCTGTTGCAAGAAGTTTTTGTGGCGAGGTTTCTCCACCCAGAAGGAGTGTTTTTATTAGCCGGTTTTCCGGGGACTCATCCACCGACGGATTGATTGGGTTCGTCCACCTTACGGACACGCCGAGGAGTAGGAGCATCATCTCCGAACCTCGTACATCGCTGTGTTAAGGTTTGATATTCTTCCTTTCGTTTCTATTTTATTTTTCCGCTGCGCTAACGAATTGTAGGAAGAAACGAGTGATTTGGGGCGGCTATTCACACCCCCCTCTCTAGCCGAGTACGTAGGATCCCAACAAGTGGTATCAGAGCGAGGTCGCTCTTCGCCGGATTAACACCCGAGGGAGCACAAGCTAGAGATGGATCAACTCGGAGAGGACATCACGATTCCACCCTTCTACGATTGCGACGACTTCGCGTTTTGGAAGGTAAGAATGAAATATTTTCTTATGACTAATCTTGAGAATTGGAGGTGTGTGCAAGTAGGTTTCACTCCTCCGGAGGATGAAGAAGGAAAACCTCTCAAGAAGAAGAGGTGGACGAAGGAGCAAATCCACAAATCAACCATCAACGATGAGGTAACGAAAATCATTGAATTTTCTTTACCTAATGATGTTTTGTGTAGGATAGGTGGGTATAACGATGCCAAGGAGTTGTGGAATAACTTGGCAAAGCTCCATGAGGAGAACTCCACTTCAAGTCATGAAGAGGAGTCAAGTGAGCCAAGGAGCTCACTTCATGAAGGAATGAATTTAGAAGTTGAGGGCCACTCAACATCTAAAGAAGAAGAGGAGGAGAGTTCTTCTTCAAGTTCGGAGCAAGAAGAAGAAGCGTCTACCTCCGGAAGGGATGAAGAAGAGAGCTTTCATCCACCCTCAAACCTAGGTAACTCAAGCATTTTAATTTCTAGCAAATTACACATAATGTGCTTTGAGTGTAGGGAGTATGGACATTACAAGAGTAAATGTCCAAAGAGAGTTAGAAAGACTCCACCGGCGCCAAAGGTCAAGGAAGCCGGAGTCCCAACACGCAAGGGCAAGGAGCACGTGGTGTGCTTCCAATGCAAGCGAAGGGGACATTATCGGAGCCAATGTCCGAGAGGGAGGCAATCTCACAAGGACAAGAGATCGAGCACATGTATAGGGGGAGCTAGGGCAAACCCTAAGGTAATCTCTAAGGCACATTCTTGCAATTCTAGTAGGATGCATGCTAGTAGCCTTATTGCTATTGTCAAGAATGATAAGCATGTTAATTATAGAAATCGATACACATGCTTAGGTGCCAAACATGTGAGCCTAGATAAGGATAACACTAGGAAAGCCAACCCTAGAATTAGCCCATCTAAGGCTAAGGAAAACCTAGGTAGGAATCCAAAATCATCTAGACATATGCCTAGGAATACCTCAAAGAAAAATGATAAATTAAAGCTTGAGGTATTAGAGAAAGAACATCAAGTCTTGAGGTCAAGACTTGACTCTCTAGAAAAGGCTCTTGAGGATTTGACTCTAGGGTCTAGGGGTCAAAAACCCAAGTCCAAGGACAAGAAAGGTTTGGGTCACCAACCTAAGTCCCAAATGGTCAAGCCCACTTACCACAATGTTCCATTCGATTATGGAACAAAACCTAGGGCTAGGAAGACCATTACCAAGGTTACAAGGGGAGTCACCCCTATAGTTGACCTTGACGAGACCCAAACGACCAAGGCTACAAAGCCTAAGAGGGTCATTAGGAGGGTTGCTAGGGAAGTCATCCCTAGTGAATATTTAGTGAACCCAATGAGCTCAAATAGGTATTGGGTTCCTAGGAGCATCTTCTCTACCCCATAAATGGGTTAGAGAGTGTCAACTCCAATAAGAAGGGTAGTTAACCCAACTTTGAGGAAATTGACACTCAAGGAGCATTTTCAAGGTTTTGTGAACCTTTGAAAATGAAAAGGAATTATCGTTTACTCCTTGAAGAGTAAATTGTGCCATATTTGAAAAATATCGATTTTAATCTTATTTGGCACAATTTAAGAAAACCTAGAGAAATACCATAATTGGGATTTTGGTTTTCTCTTAGGGATATATGGGCAATCTAGGGTTAGATTTTAAGTTAGCCAAGGCTAAGGATACTTAGATAGGGAATTTAGGTATTTTATTTGTGCTAACTTGCCATGATTGGTTGCCATATGCCAT
The DNA here is from genome assembly GCF_018446385.1 of Zingiber officinale. Taxonomy (NCBI): domain Eukaryota; kingdom Viridiplantae; phylum Streptophyta; class Magnoliopsida; order Zingiberales; family Zingiberaceae; genus Zingiber; species Zingiber officinale. The sequence continues at coordinate 109,779,319 of NC_055997.1, forward strand.
GCCATGACATCATATTTATTTTATTATCATTTGAAATGTCATGATAATGCTTAGGTTATCTATATGTCATGTTTATTTAAGTTTTCAAACTTTATGCCATGACATCATGACATTGGCACATGTTTTTACTTATGATATCATTTTATGCCATGTCATCATCTCTTGCATTAATAATCAATGAAATTGATTTAAGGATGAAAAACACATTTTGATATTGAGATCAAATTTGTGTTTAGAAAATGCATGAGACCTTAGTCTAAGATACCTAAACCCATATCTCACATCAACATTGACTTGGATGTATTTGATACACTTTAGATGTATGTGAGATATTAGGATCATGAGTTAGGATCAAGGTGCATAGTTTTTGTACCTAGATGAGCCTAATTCAAGAAATGGAGGATCATAGGGAAAGCTTGTGTACAAGTCATGTACATTTAGCCCTAAGATTATGGTCCTAAATTAAAAGGTTTAAAATCATTTTAAAATTGATTTGAAAAACCTTGATGAAGCTTTCCTAGTGATAGCATTCATCATTGAACATTGTGATACAAAGTTGAGTTAAACTTGAACTATTTCAAAGTTTTAGAACTTTGTATCAAGATTGAAAAATGGAAGTTATTTTCATAGAAAACTATTTTTCCATGATAGTATATGTTATGAGGAATGTATCCTCAAAATTTCACAATTTTTCGAATTTTCTGGAATTTTCTAGGAGTTTCTGAATTTCGGGAAGGAAATTTCAGAAATCTGCCTATCAGAGTCTGGATCGGTCTGGGGACCGATCCAGGTAAGTCCTGATCGGTCTGTGGACCGATCCAGTGAAGCATGGATCGGTCTGCAGACCGATCCAGTAAGAACCAGAGAGCTTGGTGCGATCTGGTGAAGGCCTGATCGGTCTGGGGACCGATCCATGGGGTTTCTGATCGGTCTGGGGACCGATCAGAGCGTGCCAGTTTCTGATTTTCAGCTGTTGTCTGAAATTTCAGTTATGGAAATGGTGTTTTTGTGGATTTCTAAAGGTTTGGAACTCACAAAGACATTGTTGGTGCAATGGTCAAGGGGGAGTTGACCTTTAGGGGGAGTTTTACCTAATTGTCAAGGGGGAGTTGACTTTTAGGGGGAGTTTTTACTCCTTAAGACTTTTGAGGATTAGTGATATGGGATTATCACTAAGTTGATTGTTGAGTTTAGTATCAAGGGGGAAATTAAGAGTTTCAATGAAAGGTATGAGACTTTCATTAGGAAGAAACTCTTGATCTTGATACCCTCTTTTTCTTTTTGATGTGTGTCAAAAAGGGGAGAGTGTTCATTGGAGAATTATTGGAGAACCCAAGTTAGGTTATCGGGTTAACCTAAGCTAGGGGAAGAATGTCAAGGAATGTTCGAGGAAGAACATTGGAATTCTTTTTGATGTGTGTCAAAAAGGGGGAGAATTATTGGAGAACCCAAGTTAGGTTATCGGGTTAACCTAAGGGGAGAATGTCCAGAGAATGTTCAAGGAAAGAACATTGGACATTGGAAGATGATTGGAAAACCTAAGTTAGGTTATCGGGTTAACCTAACATGATTATGGGTTTTGTCAAACATCAAAAAGGGGGAGATTGTTGGTGCAACCTTAGGTCAAGGTTGACCTGGTTGACCTGACTCGAGTTGACCTGACTCGAGTTGTATTTTGATGTTTGACTTAGGAAGATTGTCGGTGCAACCTTAGGTCAAGGTTGACCTAGTTGAGTTGCATGTTGATGTTTGACACTCGTGGAAGAGTTGTATTCTTGATATGGGACAAGAATAGATGTTTGGGAGATTGTTGGTGCAACCTTAGGTCAAGGTTGACCTGGTTGACCTGGTTGACCTGATTCGGGAAAAAGTCCAAGTATGGGGACTTGGCACTGGAAAAGTTCAAACAGGAGCTTGGCACGCGAAAAGTCCAAGTATGGAGACTTGGTACGGGAAAAGTCCAAGTATGGAGACTTGGCACTGGAGAAGTCCAAGTATGGAGACTTGGCACGGAAAATACCTAACTGGGATGTTAGGCAGTGTGGAAAGTCCTGGTGAGTGAAGCCAGGCAGTGGGAAAGTCCTAACTGGGATGTTAGGCAGTTGAAAAGTCCTGGTGAGTGAAGCCGAGCAATGGAAATCTGGTGAGTGAATCCAGTGAAAATCCTAGTGAGTGAAGCTAGGTGAAGGTGAAAGTCCTGTGAGTGAAGCCGGGCATTCGGGAAAATCCTGGTGAGTAAGCGGTGAAAATCCTAGTGAGTGAAGCTAGGTGAATGAGAAAGTCCTAACTGGGATGTTAGGCGGTTGGAAAGTCCCGTGAGTGAAGCCAGGCAGCTGGAAATCAGTGAGTGAAGCGGTGAAAACCCTAGTGAGTGAAGCTAGGTGAAAGTCCCGTGAGTGAAGCCGGCAGGGAAAATCCAGATGGATCAAGGGTGATCGGACATCGGTGATGGGAAGTCCAAGTAGGTCATAGGACTGATCGGATACTTGGTACGGAGAGAAAAGTCTAAGTGGGTAAAAGGATTGACCGGACACTTAGCGGGAGTCCTAGCAGTCAAGGGAGTGACCGGATGCTAGGCGCAATGTACCAACAGTCAAGATTGACCAGATGTTGGTTTGGACTTGGTTTGGGCGAAAACCATGAGTGGATCGATCCGTGATCGATCCAAAGGATAGAATATTCTCGATCGGTCGGTGACCGATCGAACACATCGAGCATATCAGTGTTAATCGATCGGTCCGTGACCATCGTGAGTCGATCGGCCGAACAGAGCGAGGCGCAGAGGGGCCGATCGGTCCGGGACCGATCAAGAAAGCCCTGATCGGTCCCCGGACCGATCAGAGGTTCTGATCGGTCCATGGACCGATCGGGGAACCTGCAGGAGGAGGGAATGGAATATGGAGCGTTCTGTGGACCCATCCACATGGAGCCTGATCGGTCCACGGATCGATCCAGGCACTAGCCGTTGCGACGCAACGGCTAGATTTCTTCTGTGTTTCTTCGTTTTTCCTTCGCAGGTTATAAAAGGAGGGCTGCTGCTGCGAGCCTCTCTCTCTCTCTTCTTCTTCCTTCTTCCTTCTTCCTGTTCTTGGTGCTGCTAAGCTTGCTGTTGAGCTTTGTTGAGCTGCTTTGAAGCTTCGCGTGAGCTTCTGGCTGGGTCACCTGCTGTTGTAGGCGCTTGGAAGCGGCTGCTTCTTCCAGTCGAAGAGAAGGCAAGAAAGTTTACATTTGTATTGTACTTTATTTCTTGTTTTCCTTGTACTCTTTTCTTGCTGTTGCAAGAAGTTTCTGTGGCGAGGTTTCTCCACCCAGAAGGAGTGTTTTTATTAGCCGATTTTCCGGGGACTCATCCACCGACGGATTGATTGGGTTCGTCCACCTTACGGACACGCCGAGGAGTAGGAGCATCATCTCCGAACCTCGTACATCGCTGTGTTAAGGTTTGATATTCTTCCTTTCGTTTCTATTTTATTTTTCCGCTGCGCTAACGAATTGTAGGAAGAAACGAGTGATTTGGGGCGGCTATTCACACCCCCCTCTCTAGCCGAGTACGTAGGATCCCAACAATAACCTCAAAATGCCTTGGTAGATATGCATGATTCTTAGATTATGGCAAAACCAAACTTTACATCTCACAAAAGAACTATAAGGTGACTTGTATGTGGTTTAGTACACATTAAATACAAGTGAGATATTAGGATGATGAACAAAACTCAATATATTGATTTAGTGCATTCTTTTGAGTTTTAAGTTCATCAAACACATAGTTATGTGTTTTCCAATCATTGGAAAAGCTAATGTACAAGTCATGTGCATTGAGCCCAAAGAACATGGTTGGAAATTGGTTTTGAAAATGATTTCAAATATGTTTTGGAAAACCTTGGTGAAGACTATCTTTTGATAGTACTCATTATTGAAAAGTTAGACACAAATTAGGAGAAACCACTAAAGTTTTTACAAGTTTTTTAGTTTGTGTCAATCTTAGAAAATATGAAGTATTTTCTTAGAAAACTATTTTTCCATGATAATATATGCCCTAAGGAATGTCTACATGAATTTTCATAATTTTTCGAATTTTGTAAAATTTTTGGGGAGTTTCTGAAATTGACTGAAATTGAATTTCAGCTTTTTCAGAGCTTCAATCGATCAACCGATCGATTGGAGTGTCTCAATCGATCGTGCGATCAATTGAGAAGGCATCTCTTGTTAGCAGAAGCTCGCTAGATCGATCCACGCAGTTTGAATCGATCAGTGGATCGATTCAGCAGGATTTAATTGATTGGGACCCAACTCCAATCGATTGGGGATGTTGATTTTGGCTGGGAAAGCCTGATTTCAATATTTTGAACCACCTTTAGTCTAGGTAACCATTCCTAACCCCTCAAAATATATTTGTATACAAAAAGGGGGAGTTTTCATGATGAAAACAAGGATGGATTGGTTAAGAAAGACCAAGTAGAGGTTTGGTTTCAATATTGAATTTTTGAACCTCAAAACTTCTAAATTTGGGTTTTCTAAAGGTTTAGGGATTCCAAGTCATTGTTGGTGTAATGACAGAAGTTTCGTGCATGTCTTTAGGGGGAGTTACTCTTTAAGGACATGAAAATTTATTTTTCATACACCTTGGAAGGTGGTTAACCTTCTTTAGCGAAAATGCTCAAAGTTGGGCATTTGAAAGTAATGAAGAGTGGATTGTTGGATCGAGACGCGCTAGAGGGGGGGGGGGGGTGAATAGCGCTCGTGGCTATTTTGATCGTATCGGAATCGTAAAACTATCAAAGTAAATATACGCAGCGGAAATAACGAATGCAATCACAGAGGGACACAAGAAGTTTTACTTCGTTCGGAGCCTAAGGCGACTCCTACTCGAAGGCCCGCGATCCTTGATCGCTTTCCGTGGGCAACAACTATAAGCTCATAAAATGTACAATAAGATATTACAATTGAAAGAACTAAAACAAATTATACCGACAACAATACAGTAGCAGAATCTGAAGCTCCGGGTTGTCGGGGACTTGTAACAGCACTTCTGGGTGTTTCTAGAGCAGCTTGTAGCGTAAGGATTGCTTGGAGTTCGTTGTACTGGTGCTGCTGCTCGAGACCCCTTATAAAGGGTGTTCAAGGCGCCTTAAACAGGCCGAGCCACCCGTGGAGATCAGCACAGACTTGGTCGAACTTCATCCAGTTCAAGGCGCCTTCACCTACCCAAGGCGCCTTCAACCTTCACCCAAGGCGCCTTGAACTTCATCTAAGGCGCCCAACCTTCATACTGCTTTTCCTTGCACTCGAGGCGCCTCAAGCTCCATGGAGGCGCCTGCTCATCCGAGTTGTAACTTGCTCCTTTGTTCTCGCAAAATGTGTTAGTCCCAAACACATACCCGCAAAACAAAGTTAGCACGTAAACATAATGAATGATAATAATGAAAGTTTTGACAAGATTCGAACCGTCGGTTTGACTTCGGTTTCCCTGAAACCCTAGGTCGACCCGACGACTGTTCCCTCTACGGGAACACGTCCTCACCTACTCCACTCGTGAGATTTACTTGGTCGATCCTCCGGATCGACCGGACTTTTGCTCAAGACTCGACGCTTCCGGACTTTCGACATCCGCTTCCCGGCTAGTCCAGTCTTTCACCTGGTTCGCGACACCAGGACTTTCCACCTAGGGTTACCACCCCCTAGGACTTTTGCCTAAAGCCATCGACCTGCCAAGACTTTCCGCATAGGGTTACCACCCCCTATGACCTAGGGTTACCACCCCCTAGGGTTTTCCCTTTGCCTAACCGCAGCTAGGACTTTTCTCCACCTAGGGTTACCACCCCCTAGGACCTAGGGTTACCACCCCTAGGGTTTTTCACCTGCCTAACCGCAGTTAGGACTTTTCCTGAAATACTCATTCAACATGTTAGATCACAACACACCTTAACTTTGAATCCTTTGCCATTATCAAAACTCAGGTTCGATCGTTAGATGCTTCCCGCACCAACAATCTCCCGCTTTTTGATTATGGCAACCCAAATTCAAAGTTAAGTAAAAACAAATGCATAAAAAGGTTTTAAGTGAGCAAGCTTAAGTATATAAAATCAAATCAACGCCTAACTTAAGCTAACACTTAAACTTTTGTGAAGCTCCCCCTTAATACAGGGTTTCCTTTTTTCCTTTTTAAATTTTTACTTTTTACTTTTAACGTTTACTTTTGAATTTTCTTATTCTCCCCCTTTGCCTTTATAAAAAAATAAGCCAGTTTCAATATTTCTTTTTGAAAAATAAATTAGATTAAAAAACAGGATAAGTGCTAAGTTGAAAAATAACTTTTCACCTAAAATTTTAAAAGCACTGAGTTAAAATTTTGCAAAACTATCTGAAGGGTAACCTAGAAAATATCTTAGCAATAATATATAACGTTAGGTTTCAAGGTTGGCTAAGTTTGAAAAAATTTGAAAGTTGCTCTATGAACCACTTAGCTAAGCCTTTTGCAAACATTGAACTTTGAAAATGTAGCTTAAGTGAAAAGTGACTTAGCTTAATTAAAAAAAACTTGTTAATTTTTAAGTTGAAGAGAGAGAGTAGCTAAAATTTTAATTTAGGTTATTTATTCAGTTGGTCCTTAAGTCCAAGCATGAGTCAAGTTGAATAGCAATGTAATTGGTGTTGATCAGATATCAGAGCCCTAAAGTACAGGCATTTTTAACTAAAAGATTGAGTATCCTTTGCCAACTGTCTAACCTTGAGTTACTTGCTGATTGTCTACAGGACAATAGCTTTCACTTGGTTAGTCAAGTTAAGTTATTTTGGTCCAGATAGACTTGACTAGAGCTGGAGAACTTAACTTGATTAGTGTTTATTGCATATTTAACGCCCAGACTCATATCGATGCACAGATATAAGCATTCTTGAGTCCAGGCTGTACCCTATGCATCTCACGCCGTTCTATGTTTTACAAACACAATCAAGGTAAACCTAGGTGTTTGTGAGATGCTCTGGCTGAGTCCTAGGGGAACATGATTTCTATGGAAAAATCCTAGGCTAAGTCCAATTTTTGACATTCTAGAAAAGTAGGGATTTTGACAAAATCAAGATTTTACCTAGAAAAAAATGTAAGAATATAATGTTATAGTATCTATTCTACCCAACACATACCTATTTGTCTTCTAAGAGAGCTGAACTCAAGTTCAGATAAGGGTTTTGTGAAAATGTCAGCTAGGTTTGATTTTGACTCAATATAGTTGAGTATAATATCACCCTTAGCTACATGGTCCCTTACAAAATGATGCTTCACCTCTATATGTTTAGTCCTTGAGTGATGAATTGGGTTTTTTGTTAGATTTATTGAACTTATATTATCAATTGAAAATTTTGTTTTATGATATTCTAGTTGATAGTCTTTAAGAGTATGCATCATCCATAGCAATTGAGATGCGCATTCACCTAAGGCTATATATTCAGCTTCAGTAGTAGATAAAGCAACACAATGTTGCTTTCTACTTGACCAACTTACAAGACATTGCCCTATAAATTGACAACTGCCACTTGTGCTTTTTCTATCTAACTTGCATCCAGCGTAATCTGAGTCAAAATAGCCATGAAGGTCAAGAGTGCAAGTTCTAGGGTACCAGAGTCCTATATTTAGAGTACCTTTAATGTACCTAAGTATTCTTTTAACATAGGTTAAGTGTGACTCTTTTGCACAGGATTGGTATCTTGCGCACATACCTAGAGCAAACAATATATCAGGTCGGCTTGCAGTTAGATACAGTAAACTACCTATTATACTTCTATAATATTTTGGGTCTACTGATTTTCCAACCGGGTCAGAGTCAATATTGATGTTGGTTGCCATTGGAGTATTTATTATTTTTGAATTTTCCATACAGAATTTTTTAATTAACTCCTTAGCATATTTAGTTTGATAAACATAACTTCCATCTTTAGTTTGTTTTATTTGTAAGCCTAAGAAAAAATTAAGTTCACCAACCATACTCATTTCAAATTCATTTTCCATTAGTCTAACAAATTCTTTTAGAAATTTAGAGTTAGTAGATCCAAAAATTATATCATCAACATAGATTTGGGCTATGAAGATGTCTTTATCTACAGTTTTTACAAATAGAGTTGGATCTATTTGACCTTGGTTGAAGCCTTTGGATATAAGGTGATTGGATAACCGTTCATACCATGCCCTAGGGGCTTGTTTAAGTCCATACAAGGCCTTTTTTAACTTAAATACATGATTAGGATTGTCTAAGTCTTCAAATCCTGGGGGTTGGCTTACATAGACCTCTTCTTTGATGAAACCATTTAAAAAGGCTGACTTAACATCCATTTGGAATAATTTAAACCCTTTATTTGCTGCATAGGCTAATAGCATTCGAATGGATTCGAGTCTAGCTACTGGTGCGTAGGTTTCATCGTAGTCTAATCCTTCAACTTGACTAAACCCTTTGGCTACTAGTCTGGCTTTGTTTCTTATGATATCACCCTGATCATCCAACTTATTTCTAAAAACCCATTTGGTGTCTATTATTGATTTATCTATGGGTTTAGGTACAAGGTCCCAGACTTGGTTTCTCTCAAATTGGGCTAATTCTTCCTGCATTGCTATAATCCAGTCTGGATCAGGCAGAGCTTCTTCTATAGTTTTAGGTTCAATTTTAGAAATTAGAGCGATCTGACTAAGGTTTCTATAGGATGATCTTGTTCTGACTCCAAGGTTTGGGTCACCCAAAATTTGGTCAGGTGGGTGAGAAGTGCTTATTCTAGTTGGTCTTATCTGTGAGTCAGAACCTTGTTCTTCAGACTCATTAAGATTAGGTTGGATTTCATCATCGTCTACTGCTCTTGGATTAGTGTCACTATTTTCATTAGTTAAATTATTTTCTTCATCAAATATCACATTAGTTGTTTCTTCAACTTTCAAGGTATTTTGATTATATACTCTAAAGGCTCTACTGGTAGAGGAGTATCCTAAGAATATTCCTTGGTTAGATTTGGGTGTAAATTTTCCTAAGTAATCTTTAGTATTTAAAATGTGAACTTTACAACCAAATACTTTTAAATAGTTTAAGTTAGGAATTTTATGATAATATAGTTCATAAGGAGTTTTCTTGTGATATTTATTGATTAAAATTTTGTTTTGAATATGATTTGCAGTATTTATGGCTTCAGCCCAAAATTGGTGATTTAAATTATATTCATTTAACATAGTTCTGGCGGCTTCTTGTAGTGTTCTATTTTTACGTTCCACTAGGCCATTTTGCTGAGGGGTTCTAGGACATGAAAATTCATGTAGATATCCATTTATTTTACAAAATTGAGTAAATCTATGATTTTCAAATTCTCCCCCGTGATCACTTCTTATTCTTTTAATTTTAGTATCTTTTTCATTTTCTATTAATTTGCAAAAATTACTAAATGTTTCATAGGTTTCATCTTTTGTTTTTAGGAATCTTACCCATGTAAACCTAGAATAGTCATCAATTATTACTAAGCAATACTGGTTCTTGCTTAATGACTTGGCTCCATGTGAATCAAATAGGTCAAGGTGAAGGAGCTCAAGTAATGAGTTGGTTCTTTCTAGATTTGTTGGTTTGTGTGTTGACTTAGTTTGTTTTCCTTGTTGACAAGCATTACAGATTGAGGTTTCAATGAATTTTCTCTAACCTTAATTACCCTGCCGGGTAGTCTACTCTTGTTTACCCATTTCGGGTAGATTAAGTTCGAAGGTGCAAGATAATCTGGAGCCTTCCTTTTAATTTGATTTAATTATTTAATTTCGAATTTTGAATTTCATTTAATTCTTGAATTTAATTTTTGAATTTATAATTTTAAATTTTGAATTTTGAATTTGAATTTCGAATTTATAGTTTAATTTCGAATTTTAAATTTAGATTTTTAATTTTAAATTTAATTTATTTTTAGTATCGTTTTTCTTTTTGCTCCCCCTGGATCACGGCCTCGATGTGGTCTATCGAGGTAGTATATTTGATCCTTCGGGACCCAGTATTGACCAAATCCAACTTGATTGATCAATTTGGACTTGGGGACCCATGCTTGGACTGATTTACTACTTTGTTTGTTTATTAAAGATAAATAGGATTTATATTTCTTTTTACTTTTGTATCCTAGCCCAGTTCTATTGTAGACAACTCTTTGTGTCCCAAGAATTAGATCCAAATTCTTGGAACCCAGAGAGAACTTTTCTAGAGTAATTTTTAACTTGTTTAACTGATTTTTCAGATTTTAATTTTCTTTCTCAAGTCGTTGTACTTGAGTTGAATCTTCAGTTAAAGATTTTGAGTTAGTTACTCCTTTAAGAGTGGTTATTTCTCTTAAAAGTGACTTAATTTTCAAATTTGACTTAGCTAATTTGCGAAGTAAATAATTGACTAAATTATTGAGTCTAGGAATACTTACAGCGGAGTCTGGTCCTTCGGAAACAGATGCGGATCCGTGGCTTTGCTCAGAGTCGGCTTCTGACTCGCTCTCGGATTCGCTGATCTGGTCCCGGGCCATCAATGCGAGTAAACTTGTTTGGTTGAGTTCGTCGTCTTCGTCCTCCCAGGTTGCCTTTAGGGCCTTCTTTCTTCTTTGCTTCTTGGCTTCCTTTTGATTGGGGCAGTTGGCCTTGATATGGCCCTTCTGGTTGCACCCGTAACATGTGACTTCAAATTTTGTCTTTGATTGGGCCTCCTTGGATTGAACTGCCTTCTTCAGATCTTTCTTGTTGAATCTCTTCTTCTTCTTGTAGAGTTTCTTTACAAGATTCACAAATTCGCCGGCCAGTTCATCTTCTGAATCTTCTGAATCGGATTCGTCTTCTGATTCCGATTCAATTTTTCACCGTCCTCTTGATTCCCGTGTTCGACTCGTTCCTGCAACCAAAGCAATCCCTTTCTCGGATGGCCGTGCATTAGTCTGTTCATGGAGTTCGAATTCACTAAACAATTCATCTAATTTTAAGGAAGACAAATCCTTAGAGACTTTATAGGCATCTACCATTGATGCCCATAGTGTACTCCTAGGGAATGAGTTAAGGGCATACCTTATTATATCTCTGTTTTCTACCTTCTGCCCGATTCCATGTAGAGAATTCAGGATATCTTGAATTCGGGCGTGCAAAGAGCTTGCCGTCTCGCCTTCCTGCATTTTCAAATTGTATAGTTTATTTAATAACAAATCACGCTTACTTACCTTGGTTTCCGAGGTGCCCTCGTGTAGTTCGATCAGTTTCTCCCATAGTTCCTTTGCGGAGGAGAATGGACCGACTCTGTTGAGCTCTTCTTTGGTCAGACCGCATTGGATGGTGCAGGTGGCTTTGGCGTCGGCTTCCACCTTCTTGATAAATGCGGGCTCCCAGTTTTCACAGGATGTAGGCTTACCATCGATACCAGTTGGTAGTTGTAGTCCTGTTCTGACGATCATCCAGGTGTCGAACTGGATCTTTAGATATATTTCCATTCGCCCCTTCCAATATCCGAAGTCTTCTCCGGAAAATAGTGGGGGGCGAACGGTGCTATATCCTTCTTGTTGGGCCATTTAGATCTAAAAGAACAAAAAAAACAACAAGATCTATTCCAAGACTGAGTCTTGGATTAGTAGTGTGGGAAGAGAATAGTAATAATTACGAGCTCGAGTGGTGTTGCACCAACTTCGGGCAAAAAATCGATTCGTAAAAAGAAATTAGAATATAGCTATGAGGCTAAATTCTAATTGACTCCGAACAAAACCACGAAAAGAAAATTGTCTTGAATAGTGGTTGCACTGATTCAAGACGACCCCGCTCTGATACCAATTGTTGGATCGAGACGCGCTAGATGGGGGGGTGAATAGCGCTCGTGGCTATTTTGATCGTATCGGAATCGTAAAACTATCAAAGTAAATATACGCAGCGGAAATAACGAATGCAATCACAGAGGGACACAAGAAGTTTTACTTCGTTCGGAGCCTAAGGCGACTCCTACTCGAAGGCCCGTGATCCTTGATCGCTTTCCGTGGGCAACAACTATAAGCTCGTAAAATGTACAATAAGATATTACAATTGAAAGAACTAAAACAAATTATACCGACAACAATACAGTAGCAGAATCTGAAGCTCCGGGTTGTCGGGGACTTGTAACAGCACTTCTGGGTGTTTCTAGAGCAGCTTGTAGCGTAAGGATTGCTTGGAGTTCGTTATACTGGTGCTGCTGCTCGAGACCCCTTATAAAGGGTGTTCAAGGCGCCTTGAAGCCCTTCAAGGCGCCTTAAACAGGCCGAGTCACCCGCGGAGATCAGCACAGACTTGGTCGAACTTCATCCAGTTCAAGGCGCCTTCAGCCTACCCAAGGCGCCTTCAACCTTCGACCCAAGGCGCCTTGAACTTCATCTAAGGCGCCTCCAACCTTCTGCGCTGGCTTTTCCTGGTTCGCACCCGAGGCGCCTCCAAGCTCCATGGAGGCGCCTCGGACACTGTTCATCCGAGTTGTAACTTGCTCCTTTGTTCCTGCAAAATGTGTTAGTCCCAAACACATACCCAACAAAGTTAGCACAGAAACATAATGAATGATAATAATGAAAGTTTTGACAAGATTCGAACTGTCCGGGTCTGATTTCCTCCCGAAACCCTAGGTCGACCCGACGCCATTGCTCCTCCGGGAACACGCCTCACCTACTCCACTCGGAGATTTACCGTCGATCCTCCGGATCGACTGGACTTTTGCTCAGACTCGACGCCCGGACTTTCTTGGACATCCGCTTCCCGCTAGTCCAGCCTTTCACCGGTTCGCGACACGGACTTTCCACCTAGGGTTACCACCCCCTAGGACTTTTGCCTGAAGCCATCGACATGCCAAGACTTTCCGCATAGGGTTACCACCCCCTATGACCTAGGGTTACCACCCCCTAGGGTTTTCCCTTTGCCTAACCGCAGTTAGGACTTTTCTCCACCTAGGGTTACCACCCCCTAGGACCTAGGGTTACCACCCCCTAGGGTTTTTCACCTGCCTAACCGCAGTTAGGACTTTTCCTGAAATACTCATTCAACATGTTAGATCACAACACACCTTAACTTTGAATCCTTTGCCATTATCAAAACTCAGGTTCTATCGTTAGATGCTTCCCGCACCAACATGGATATCTTCATTATTCATGTGGTGTTTGCTCACGGATGAGCATTTGATGACAATGAAGGGTATGAGACCTTCATTTGAATTGTGTGAATATACCAAGTGGTATATGCTCAAGGATGAGTGTTTAGAATAATGAAGGGTATGAGACCTTCGTTATTGTGTTGTGAACAACGAGTGAAGTTGTCAACAACGTTGGGTAACTCTTCAGGGGGAGAGTTTTTGATGTGTGTCAATAAGGGGAGAATGTGTGGTTAAGTTAGGTCTTCATTACCTAAGAGGGAGTTCGCCCTCTAGAAAAGGAGGAGAATGAAGGAAACCATCATTCTTACATTGGCATGAAAGGAGTAGAGGCTATGGGATTAGCCTAACTTACAAGTGGTATTGTCAAACATCGAAAAGGGGGAGATTATTGGTGCAATATTCCCTAGGTCAAGGTTGTAGGACCGTGATCGTTCGATAGAGGGGGGGGGGGTGAATATCGATTCAAAAACTCGAGTGTAAAAGTACGCAGCGGAAAAGTAAATGAACACAATTGATTTTACTTCGTTCGGAGCCTGTGACGACTCCTACTCGAAGGTCCGTGGTCCTTGACCACTTTCGTTGGGCAATCACTAGCAATTCAAATATGATTACAAAAAGAGTACAAGAAATGCTAATGAAACAAAACACAAAGCTGTACCGACAGAAAAGAAAACTTAAAGAGCAAGGGTGCGTTGTCGGAGCTTTGTTGGCGTCGCTGGATCACAGAGCAGCAAAGCAATCTGGGAATTCTAAGAGATGTGTTCTTAGAAGCTCCACCCCTGGGGCTTCTTTTATATGCTGCTCCGGGCGCCTGGATCCCTTCCGGGCACCTTGGTGCGACGTGGTAAGTCCAGTCAGGATGCTCCACGTGGCGAGGTGACGCAGAGGATAAAACTTGCCTCCGGGAGCCCGGACCACTTTTTTCCAGAGATTCCTTCTCCTGCAAAACAAGGTTAGTCCGAGGCAAAATATACACTGCAACACAGATTTTAGCACAATGAATTAATAGAAAAAGTATGACTTAGATTTCGTCTTTCCGAGACCGGAATCTAGTCACAATCTCGACTTAGATATCCGAAATGGATCTAAGCCGGATCGACGCCTAATGTTCCCTTCCTGGGAACGCGTCCTCGCAGTCACTCCCCTTTAGTGACTTACCTCACTTACCTGCCAGACGTCCGGTCAGCCCGTCGACCCGTCTGGACTTCGTGCCAGCTATCCGGTCAGCCCGTCGACCTAGCTGGGCTTAGTGCCTAAGCGTCCGGTCAGCCCGTCGACCCGCTTGGACTTCGTGCCAGCTATCTGGTCAGCCCGTCGACCTAGCTGGGCTTCGTGCCAGACATCCGGTCAGCCCGTCGACCTGTCTGGACTTATCTTGCACACTCGATCAGAGTGTTAGATCAATAATAAACCTAACTTAACCTATTTGTCATTCATCAAAACCTGGTGATCCGGCAGTAAGAATGGGGAACCCACTTCCTGAAGGGTCTCGGCTTGAGAACCGATGAAGGGCTGACTAAGCGGTTAATGGCCGAGCCGATCATCCGGGTATGTCCGAGCGGAGTTAGATAACCCATCCATGGGTTTGGGTTTCCGACGCCAAGGCAGGAGGATCGAAGGGCCGACCGGGAGCCCGAACGTCAGGGGCCAAAGAGCCGAGCGGGCAACCCGCCCGGACAAAATAAGGGCCAGGGGAGAAAAAGGTGGCCGAGCGACCTATGCGCTCGGCTCGGGATATAGAATATCGACAGAAGCATGTCTGATGATTAGGCCGTACATAAGATCGCACGATAGAGGATCTTGCCGTCACATCATGGAAAGGTTGATACAGTAGCAGTATGGCCTCATGGACACCTTTTCTGACGGGTCCATATCTGGGCATGGCCCTTCTGACAGACCCACGCCTGGGCATGGTCAAATGCAGGTGGCTGCTTTGATTGGCGCACCCAGGCTTCTTCGAGGGGTCTATATAAGGCCTCCATTTCTTCACCGGAGGTATGCTCGTCTTCATCTTGAGGCTACCTTCTTGTCATTCCTCGCCTGACTTGAGCGTCGGAGGACCGTCGCCGGGACACCCCTCCCGGCTCGGTTTTTGCGGAGTTCGCGGAGTACTCGAGGATCCAGAGAGCGCCACGTGCCCAGGACTCTTGGTTCGGACAGGATCAAATTGGCGCCGTCTGTGGGAACGCTCCTGCATCCGATCGGAGACAATGGACGAGGCTGGACGACAACACACGGTGACGCTTTCAACAGAGGAACTCGACGCCCTGGTCGAGATAAGGGCCGCCAAACTCATGGAGCAAAAACAAAAAGCATCCGCCGAGCGGGCGGAGCAGCAAGCAACATCTGCGTCTCATGGCCGAGCGGAAGCACCTCCAACCACCGTCGCATTCCATCGGGCCTTGTTTCGCACCCCTGAAGCCATACCAGCCCGAAGAGATAGAGGATCTTCCTCAGATGAAATGCCAAGGCGGGATGACAGGAAGGGAAAAGCTCCCCGAGCGGACTCCTCCCCCGAGCGGATCAATCGTCAATTTTCGGAGGTTATCCTACGAGACCCTCTGCCCAAGCACTACGTGCCTCCGACGATCGGCGAATACAATGGAACAACGGACCCGGATGATCATCTGGGTAAGTTCGATAATACAGCCACGCTCCATCAGTACACAGATGGAGTAAAGTGTAGAGTTTTCCTTACCACCCTCTCGGGATCGGCTCAACGGTGGTTTCGAAGGTTGCCGGACGGATCCATCACGAGCTTCAAGGAATTCCGAACGGCCTTCCTCCACCACTTCGCCAGCAGTCGGCGTTACCAGAAGACAAGTGTCAGCTTGTTTGCCATCAAGCAAGAGCCGAGAGAATCGCTTCGAGCTTACATTCAGCGGTTCAACCAAGTGGCGATGGATATCCCAACGGCCACATCGGAGACAATGATGAATGCCTTCACGCAAGGCCTTGTGGATGGGGACTTCTTCCGATCGCTCATCCGAAAGCCGCCCCGAGATTATGATCACATGCTGCATCGGGCCAACGAATACATAAATGTGGAAGAAGCGCAAGCCGCTCGGAAAAAGGAAACTCCAGCCGAGCGTGCACCTGTTCATGCCGAGCGGAAACAGCACACCGCTCAGCAGCCACCTAGAGGACCGAGGGCCGAAGCAATCCGATCCCCCCACGCCAGATCTCACGTACAAGAGGTGGCTGCCACTCGGCCCAAGCCAAAGAAGAGGTGGACCCCTATGTTCTGCTCCTACCACCAGACGGATACGCATAACACGAGGGATTGCCGAAGCCTTCCCTTTGTGTCCAATCCTGTTCCCAGGAAAGCCGAGCGACGGTCTCCTCCCACCGACAGGAGACTTAGGACTCATGAAGCTGACCGAACCCGCACCGAGAGGCGACATCAGCAGACACCCGATCGGCACCGATCCCCGAGGCAGGAGAATCGCCGGGCGTCCAGAGAACGGTCACGACCGTCCGCTCGGGAGGAGGAAAATAGGAGCAATACTTCCCGGGGCGAGATCAACGTTATTGCTGGCGGGCCGACCGGAGGAGACTCCAATCGAGCCAGAAAGGCGGGCGTCCGGCAACTTCAGATCCACGCGGTCGGTTGCAGCCAGGAGCGGGCGAGTGGACCGGAAATCACTTTCGGACCCGAGGACTTAGAAGGAGTAGAAGTGCCCCACGACGACGCGCTGCTCATTAAAGCGGTAATAGCAAATTACACCATTCACCGCGTATTTGTTGACACGAAGTTCGGTCAACATCATATTCAAGAAGGCGTTCGACTATAAATTGATCGAGCCGAGCTCTTGCCATGACAACCCCGCCTACGGGTTTATGCAAGTTGGTCGGACAAATCCGGTGCCACCTCACTGGAGAAGAGCCTCAGAGGACCGGGACAATTAACCGTGGTGGTCGACTCTCCCTCATCCTACAACGTCATTTTGGGACGGCGCTCGGCGAATTCCGAGCAGTTGTCTCAACCTTCCATCAAGATAAAGTTCCCGTGGAGGACAAAGTAGGAGAAGTGCGGGAGATCAGCTAGCGGTGCTATATAGAGATGATCCGAGCAGAGGCTTGTTTCGCTCGGAGGCTCCCCGAATTGAGGTACATGCCATAACCGAGAAACCTCCGCTTTAATTTATGATGAAAAGGAGGAAGTCAGATCCATCCGACCCGATCGGAGGCCACGACTTTATCGCCTCGATCTGGCGGAAGAACATAAGGAGAAGCGATCCAATGCCTCCAACGAAATCATGATGTCTTCGTCTGGTCGACACATGAGTTACCCGGGATGCCGAGCCTAGCGCAACATGAATTGCATGTCCGACCGACGCCGATGAAGCGGAGAAAAGGGACTTCCACGAGCGTAATGCCATCATCCGACGGAAGTAGAAAACTTCAAGGCCGGCCACATCGTGAGGTGCAGCCCCGTGGGGCCAACGTAGTCTTGGTCTCAAGCCGGGCGGCAAGTGGAGGGTCTGCATCGACTTTCGAGATTTAAACAAGGCATGCCCCAAGGATTTTTATCCTCTGCCCGGATAGATCAGTTGGTGGACTCCACCGCTAACTAATTTGCATGCTTGATGCTTACCAAGGATATCATCAAGTACCGCCAAGAAAAAGTAAGCTTCGTAACGACTGACGGCACATATTGTTACAATGTGATGCCGTTCGGATTGAAGAATGCCGGAGCCACCTATCAACGCTTGATGAACAAGGTTTTCAAGGAGCAGATCGGGCGGAATCTGGAAGTTTATGTTGACGACATTCTTATCAAATCCGTCCGAGCGGCCGATCTTTTCAAGGATATGGAAGAAACCTTCCGAACACTGCGCAAATATGGAGTCAAGCTAAATCCACAGAAGTGCCTGTTCGGAGCTAAAGGAGGGCGTTTCTTGGGGTACATAGTGACCGAGCGGGGAATCGAAGCAAATCCCAGCAAGGTGAAAGCACTGCAAGACATGCCGTCCCCTAGAAATACTAGAGAAATGCAGAGATGAAAAGTCAAAGGAGCGAATATAAGGCATTATCATCGTAGCGCGAAGGCCCCCGAGCCGATCGGCCGGGAGGTTTATATGGTTAAGACTTGTAAGCAAATAACCCGCGCCGTTCGGCCGGAAGTAAATTGGTCTAGCCAAGCACTCGAGGAACGAAGGCCCCGCGCCGTTCGGCCGGAGGTAAATGGGTCGAGCCAAGCGCTCGAGGATCGAAGGCCCCGTACCATTCGGACGGAGGTATATTATCCGAGCCAAAATGCTCGAAGTAGACCCTGAGCCGTTCGGCCAGGAGGGCATTATCCAAGCTGGGTGAAAGGCAAAGAGCTACGCCGAACGGAAGTGTCAAAATTAGCCTTAACGGCCGTCTAGCCCAGACGTTAAACCGTAGAGCCGCGCCGACCGGCTATAAATATCCGCGCCGACGAGCACCGTCGTTAAAGATCGAGAGCCGCGCCGACCGGCTATAAATATCCGCGCCGACGAGCACCGTCGTTAAAGATCGAGAGCCGCGCCGACCGGCTATAAATATCCGCGCCGACGAGCTCCGTCGTTAAAGATCAAGAGACGAGCCGGCGTCTATAAACCCTCCGAGCGGAAGACCGACGAGCTCCGTCGTTAAAGATCAAGAGACGAGCCGGCGTCTATAAACCCTCCGAGCGGAAGACCGACGAGCACCGTCGTTAAAGATCGAGAGCCGCGCCGACCGGCTATAAATATCCGCGCCGACGAGCACCGTCGTTAAAGATCGAGAGCCGCGCCGACCGGCTATAAATATCCGCGCCGTCTAGCCCAGACGTTAAACCGTAGAGCCGCGCCGACCGGCTATAAATATCCGCGCCGACGAGCACCGTCGTTAAAGATCAAGAGACGAGCCGGCGTCTATAAACCCTCCGAGCGGAAGACCGACGAGCACCGTCGTTAAAGATCGAGAGCCGCGCCGATCGGCTATAAATATCCGCGCCGACGAGCACCGTCGTTAAAGATCGAGAGCCGCGCCGACCGGCTATAAATATCCGCGCCGACGAGCTCCGTCGTTAAAGATCAAGAGACGAGCCGGCGTCTATAAACCCTCCGAGCGGAAGACCGACGAGCTCCGTCGTTAAAGATCAAGAGACGAGCCGGCGTCTATAAACCCTCCGAGCGGAAGACCGTCTAGCCCAGACGTTAAACCGTAGAGCTGCGCCGACCGGCTATAAATATCCGCGCCGACGAGCTCCGTCGTTAAAGATCGAGAGCCGCGCCGACCGGCTATAAATATCCGCGCCGACGAGCTCCGTCGTTAAAGATCAAGAGACGAGCCGGCGTCTATAAACCCTCCGAGCGGAAGACCGACGAGCTCCGTCGTTAAAGATCAAGAGACGAGCTGGCGTCTATAAACCCTCCGAGCGGAAGACCGACGAGCACCGTCGTTAAAGATCGAGAGCCGCGCCGACCGGCTATAAATATCCGCGCCGACGAGCACCGTCGTTAAAGATCGAGAGACGAGACGGCGTCTATAAACCCTCCGAGCGGAAGACCGACGAGCACCGTCGTTAAAGATCGAGAGCCGCTCCGACCGGCTATAAGTATCCGCCCGACGAGCACCGCCGTTAAAGATCGAGAGCGACCGGCTATAAATATCCGCGCCGACGAGCACCGTCGTTAAAGATCGAGAGCCGCGCCAACCGGCTATAAATATCCGCACCGACGAGCACCGTCGTTAAAGATCGAGAGCCGCGCCGATCGGCTATAAACATCCGCGCCGACGAGCTCCGTCGTTAAAGATCAAGAGACGAGCCGGCGTCTATAAACCCTCCGAGCGGAAGACCGACGAGCTCCGTCGTTAAAGATCAAGAGACGAGCCGGCGTCTATAAACCCTCCGAGCGGAAGACCGACGAGCACCGTCGTTAAAGATCGAGAGCCGCCGGCTATAAATATCCGCGCCGACGAGCACCGTCGTTAAAGATCGAGAGCCGCGCCGACCGGCTATAAATATCCGCGCCGACGAGCACCGTCGTTAAAGATCGAGAGCCGCGCCGACCGGCTATAAATATCCGCGCCGACGAGCTCCGTCGTTAAAGATCAAGAGACGAGCCGGCGTCTATAAACCCTCCGAGCGGAAGACCGACGAGCTCCGTCGTTAAAGATCAAGAGACGAGCCGGCGTCTATAAACCCTCCGAGCGGAAGACCGACGAGCACCGTCGTTAAAGATCGAGAGCCGCGCCGACCGGCTATAAATATCCGCGCCGACGAGCACCGTCGTTAAAGATCGAGAGCCGCGCCGACCGGCTATAAATATCCGCGCCGACGAGCACCGTCGTTAAAGATCAAGAGACGAGCCGGCGTCTATAAACCCTCCGAGCGGAAGACCGACGAGCTCCGTCGTTAAAGATCAAGAGACGAGCCGGCGTCTATAAACCCTCCGAGCGGAAGACCGACGAGCACCGTCGTTAAAGATCGAGAGCCGCGCCGACCGGCTATAAATATCCGCGCCGACGAGCACCGTCGTTAAAGATCGAGAGCCGCGCCGACCGGCTATAAATATCCGCGCCGACGAGCACCGTCGTTAAAGATCGAGAGCCGCGCCGATCGGCTATAAATATCCGCGCCGACGAGCACCGTCGTTAAAGATCGAGAGCCGCGCCGACCGGCTATAAATATCCGCGCCGACCGGCTATAAATATCCGCGCCGACGAGCACCGTCAAAAATCGAGAGCCGCGCCGATCAGCTATAAACATCCCGAGCGGAATAACGAATGCCAGAGTAAGAAATCGTGGAAACTACAAATATTAAAACGTTCAGGCCCGATTGGGAGTTAGTCCTTCGATACTCGGCGTTTGTGGACTTCACAAAGGCAGGATACATGCAAAGAGAGTAGGCCACCTCGCTCGGGCTCTATGCAATATGCCAAGCCGATCGGACGCGTGAAGGAGAACTCTTACGAGCAGGACTGACTCTAAGTATCAACGATAAGTAAACCAAAGAACATCAGGGACGATTAGTAGGAAAACAAGCAAAGGAACAGTTTCATTAGAAGAATTATGCCGAACGGCAGGTACAAAAATTTTACATCCGCTGAGCGGAGGAAATACAGAAGGTACTTGAAATAACCCGCCTCACTCAGGGTCTTCAAAGTTGAAGAAGGCATCCAGAATATCATCAATCATGGC
Source organism: Zingiber officinale (assembly GCF_018446385.1). Taxonomy (NCBI): domain Eukaryota; kingdom Viridiplantae; phylum Streptophyta; class Magnoliopsida; order Zingiberales; family Zingiberaceae; genus Zingiber; species Zingiber officinale. The sequence goes on from NC_055997.1 coordinate 109,800,601, forward strand.
CGCCAGGTCGGAGGCGGGAATATGCATTCCCTCGGGAAGGTGGCCCCCTTTCTTTAAGTATGTCATCGTGACTTTGACCGCTTCGGCGAAGGTGGAAGAGACGTTGTCACCGAATTTTACGCCGAACCTCTCCGAGTGGAGGTATTCTTGGCGCGCTGCAGCTAGGCGACTCGGCTCTCCCTCTTTATATTTTCTGAGGGCCGCTCGGGAAGCGGTTAAGGTGTCTTGTACAGCCTTCAAGTCCACCTCGGCCTTTGTGCGCTCTGCCGAACGGATCTCCCGCTCGGCATTCAGCTCGGCCTCTAGTTTCTTAGATTGCTGATCTAGGGCCCGGACTTCGACTTTCATTTTATCCAGATCAGCAATCGCTCGCCTCTTCCGGCCACTGGCGCGCTTCACGTCCCCGTCCCGTTTCTTCACCAAGTCTTCGAGTCGGGCCACCTCCGCAGCCAGATCGGCAGCCTTCTTCTGTTCGGCCTCGAGGGTTTGTTTCCCCCGCTCGGCCGACGGACCCCCCGACAATTGAAGTTTTTCCAGGAGACCCTCCAGCTCGGCTAGCCGACGGCTAGTGGCGATTTGCTCAGCCCAGCGCTGTAAAGGAAATAACGAAATCAGGAATCAAATAGTGGCATGGAACAGGAAGAAAAATGAATACCTGAGTGGCCTGTTGCATGTTGTTGTCGCCGAGCTGCTTGGGCGTCATGAGGGCCGCTTGAATCTGCGCGTCCTCAAAAAGCTTGGCAAGCGGACCCGTCAAGGTTATTTCGTGAACGGGACTTGAGGGCCGATCGGCGGACAGTAAATATTCCTCCGATGGGAATCGGAGGGTGGTCTTGATGGTTGGGTGGCCGGTCGGCGCTTCTTCAGTTGCAGTCACCTGGCCAGAGGACTCCCCTATGGTGGAAGTTTCGCCCAACCGATATAAGCGGCGACGAGTCCGGGGAGGAGAGTCGGTGGGCTGCGCAGGAGGCGATGTCACAGGAGTCCCGATCTGCGACGGCGTGCGATCGGAAGAAGTAACGCTGATCGGCTCGTGTGGTTCCCCCTCTTGGGGTGGCGGAGGACCGGAGTCTCTTCGACGTTTTCGCCGAAGTTCTAGCGGTGGATCCCCGGACGGGGGAATTCCCAGCTCGGCGGGAGCCGAGGAAACAGGATCCGCCTCAACCTCCGTTGAAGCGGAGGGGGCAGCATCTGTTTCAGGGGTGGACTGCGCCCCCCCCTCTCCCGCATCTGCCGGGCGGCTGGGGATGAGACCCCGCTCGGCGAGCTCCTTTTTGGTGGCCGCCTCGATCTCAACGGCCTTCAGTTTCAGATGAGCGGTAGCTTTGGAGCGCCACATGACTTCAACTGCAATAGGAGAAATTAAAATCAATTAGATAAAAAAGGTAAAGGGAGTAAAGGGTCTTACCCATACGGTAGGGAAGATTGGCCCGAACGGGAGATAACCCAAAAATATATAACACCCCCTTGAGCAGCAACTGGTCGATCTTGTATCGCTGACCAGACAACCAATTCGCTGCATGAAGATAGGCTGGATTGCTTCTGAACTTGCCGAGCTCCGGCTGAGTCGGCACAGCGGTCTGCCATTTGGTTCGAAATGCCGGCCGCTCGGGAAGTCGGATGTAGAAGAAAAATTTCTTCCAGTGCTTGTTGGAGGTTGGCATATTATCAAAAAATTTAAAGCCTATTCTACTCTGGAAAATGAAAGTGCCCAGCTCGGATTGTTTGGGGTAGAAGAAGAAGTGGAATATTTTGGGGTCAAGTGGGATACCATGCAGCTTAAAGAGGACAACCACCCCGCTCAGCAACCTAAAGGAGTTCGGTACAAGCTGGCCAAGCGGGATGCGGAAATAATTACAAACCTCCAAAATGAATGGATGGGTAGGAAATCTAAGGCCGCCCTGGAATTGGTCTAGAAAAAAGCAAATGGTGCCGATCGGCGGGTTATGGGGCCGATCGGACGGGCTGGCTATAATTATTTCGTGGTCATCAGGGATCCCATACGTCCGAACGAGGCGCCGGGCACCCTCCTCATCAAACCGACTCTCCATGGTCATATACCAGGGACCGTGAACGTGAGTGACGGGTTCAGAGGAACTTGCCATCTCGGAGAGGCAAGAGAATAGCAAGAAATCAAAGGCAGGGAAACGAAAGGGGCGAAATGAGCAGAGAAGACCTAGTAAGTGAAGGAAGAAGACTCACTGGGAAGGAAACGGGTGAAAAGAATCACCGATGAGGTGATCGCCGCCTAAAAACAGACGCTAGATCGCCGGAGGCCGCAGCAACAGAACGAAGCAGAAGGCAACGCGCAAGCAAGCATGCGGCGAAGGGAGGAGAAGAAGATTTTATACTGCCGAGGCTGGTCGGCCTCCGCCGTCGGATGCAGGTCACGAAAGGCGAGGCCAACATCCGCCCGTCCATTTCAAAGCAATCGTGTCCCATCGTACTAAGCATCGCCGCCACGTGGGAAGAGCCACGTGGCGCCTTGCCACTAGGCGCAATTAATGCGCGTCATACCGCGCGTGTTGCGACTTAATGGGAAGGATTTGTGCAATTTTCGAGAAGATTTAGACAAGCAAGCATCCACATTGACCGACGAGGCATTCAAAACGAAGAGCCGAGCGGCTTAATCCGCCATAAGGGCCGAACGGCTCAAAGAATATTATAGGCGACGGTAAGGCGATGACCGCCCGCTCGGACACATATAGTCCAGTCAGTCGGACTCACGGCCTCCTTCGACTAGACTTGAAGGGAAGGCAAGTGATCCGGCAGTAAGAATGGGGAACCCACTTCCTGAAGGGTCTCGGCTTGAGAACCGATGAAGGGCTGACTAAGCGGTTAATGGCCGAGCCGATCATCCGGGTATGTCCGAGCGGAGTTAGATAACCCATCCATGGGTTTGGGTTTCCGACGCCAAGGCAGGAGGATCGAAGGGCCGACCGGGAGCCCGAACGTCAGGGGCCAAAGAGCCGAGCGGGCAACCCGCCCGGACAAAATAAGGGCGAGGGGAGAAAAAGGTGGCCGAGCGGCCTATGCGCTCGGCTCGGGATATGGAATATCGGCAGAAGCATGTCTGATGATTAGGCCGTACATAAGATCGCACGATAGAGGATCTTGCCGTCACATCATGGAAAGGTTGATACAGTAGCAGTATGGCCTCATGGACGCCTTTTCTGACGGGTCCATATCTGGGCATGGCCCTTCTGACAGACCCACGCCTGGGCATGGTCAAATGCAGGTGGCTGCTTTGATTGGCGCGCCCAGGCTTCTTCGAGGGGTCTATATAAGGCCTCCATTTCTTCACCGGAGGTATGCTCGTCTTCATCTTGAGGCTACCTTCTTGTCATTCCTCGCCTGACTTGAGCGTCGGAGGACCGTCGCCGGGACACCCCTCCCGGCTCGGTTTTGTTGCAGGTTCGCCGGAGTACTCGAGGATCCAGCAGAGAGCGCCACGTGCCCAGCGTCCGCTGACTCTTGGTTCGGACAGGATCACCTGGGTTAAATCGTTAGTGCTAACCGCACCAACAATCTCCCCCTTTTTGATGGAATGACAACCTGGTTAAGTTAGTGAAGGCATTTGCAAAAAAACAGATAACATCATTATGTGGAGGTTTTTTAAGTTAGTTTGTATTTTCAATTGGTTTGGCTAACTTAACCCACCTAACCCTCCCCCTTTGGCATTCATCAAAAATAAGCATGTTTAAAGTAATTAAAAATATAGACTTCAGACAAAGTAAGGAATCATGTCAAGTTACTCTGGGGGAGTAATTTATTTTTTGTAAAAGAGCTAAGTTTTGAGACAAGTTTAAAAGATCTATTTTTCAAAACTAGGTAAAATTGATTTTCTAAAACTGAGTTGGTAAAGGATTCAACTTTCAAGACTTAAGTACACAAAAGACTTGATTTTTTAAAGCTAGTTTTCAAAAATAGGTGTATATATATATAAAAAAACAGATTTAAAGGCTAAGTTTTGTGAAAAAATAGCTAATTTTTCAAGTATAGCTTCTAAGGTTAAGGTTTAAGAATAAGTTCTAAATTTCAAGAAAAACAAATTTTTTTAAAACAAGTTTCAACTCTTTTCAAACATAAGCAAAATTTCAAAACTAAGTTTTAAAATATATTTCAAGATTGATTGAAGTTTAATTTTCAACACTAAGTTTGTAAAAAGAAAAAAAAAATTTAAAAAACTTAGTTTATAAACTTACGCTTAGTTTACAAAAATTAATTTTTGTAGAATTAAGTAAAGTCAAATTCTCAGAACTAGATTTTAAATTCAATTTTTCAAAACTACGTTAAATCTAATTTTGAAATTCAATAACTTAGTTTTCAAAAATAGGTTTAAGAAATTTTTAATAAAAATGTTTTGAAAAATCGAAAAAATTTTAATTGATTCCTCCCCCTGGACCTGACATTAAATCAAATGTTTAATCAGTTAGTTACTAACTGACTTATCAAAAGATAGCAGCTTTCACTTGGTTAGTCAAGTTAAGGGCAATCTTAACTTGATTAATATATATTTTATTTTTAACGCCCAGACTTATGTCGATGCACTGAAATAAGCATCTTAAGTCTTAGGCAAGTGGCCTATGCATCTCACCCCATTCTATTGTTCGGCAAACACAAGCAAGGTAAGCCTAGGGTATTGGTGAGATGCTCAAAAACTAGTCCTATGGGTACATGTTTTTTAAGGATTTTGAACTAGTCTAAGGCTAAAACTTTATTTGAAAATCTAAAAAGAAGGAGGGTTTTGAAAACACAATATGTTTCAACCTATAATTTGAGAAAGCCATTTTTGAAAATGTTTTTGAAATTTGAAACTCCTAGTCTATTAAGCACATCCCTAATTTTCGACGTAAGTTGCTAAATTCACTTTCAGGGAGTGGTTTTGTGAAAATATCAGCTAAATTTGATTTGGACTCAATGTATTTGAGTTCAATATCACCTTTAGTAACATGATCCCTGATAAAGTGGTGCCTAATTTCAATATGTTTGGTTCTTGAATGATGCACAGGGTTCTTGGTTAGGTTAATTGAACTTATATTGTCAATTAAGACTTTTACATTTGTGATATTTAAGTTGAAATCTTTTAGAGTATGCATCATCCATAATAATTGTGCAACACATTCGCCTATAGCTATGTATTCTGATTCAGTTGTAGATAGGGCAACACAATGTTGCTTTCTACTAAACCAGCTAACAAGTGATGAACCTAATAATTGGCATCCACCACTTGTGCTTTTGCGGTCTAATTTACATCCAGCATAATCTGAGTCAGAATACCCTATTAGTTCAAAATTATTGGTCCTAGGGTACCAAATTCCTACATTTGTTGTTCCCTTAAGATATCTAAAAATTCTTTTAACTTGTGTCAAATGGGATTCCTTAGCACAAGTTTGGTATCTAGCACACATACTAACTGCAAATAAAATATCAGGTCGGCTTGCAGTTAAGTACAGTAGGCTACCTATTGCACTCCTATAATATTTTAAATCAACTGGTTTTCCATTTGGGTCATTATCTAAGATTGTGTTTACTGCCATAGGTGTTTTTATTTCTTTTGTATTTTCCATTCCGAATTTTTTAAGTAATTCTTTAGTGTATTTGTGTTGATAAATATAATTTCCTTCATTTGTTTGTTTGATTTGTAATCCTAAGAAATAAGTTAATTTTCCTACTAAGCTCATTTCAAATTCTTTTTCCATTAGATTAATAAATTCTTCTAAAAAATCTGAATTTGTTGAACCAAATATTATATCATCTACATATATTTGTGCAATAAATATGTCTGTTTTTAATGATTTAACAAACAAGGTTGGGTCAATTTGACCTTGGTTGAATCCTTTAGATGTTAAGTAAGATGTTAGCCTTTCATACCATGCCCTGGGTGCTTGTTTAAGTCCATATAATGCTTTCTTTAACTTAAAAACATAATCAGGGTGTTCTAGACTTTCAAACCCAGGAGGCTGACCTACATAAACTTCTTCTTTAATTAGTCCATTAAGAAAGGCAGACTTAACATCCATTTGGTATAGTTTGAATCCCTTATGGGCTGCATAACTTAGTAACATTCTAATGGATTCTAATCTGGCTACTGGGGCATAGGTCTCATCATAGTCAAGTCCTTCAACCTGACTAAACCCTTTGGCAACTAGCCTAGCCTTATTTCTAGTAATTTCCCCAGTTTCACTTAATTTGTTTCTGAATACCCATTTTGTTTCTATTATTTTCTTATTCTTAGGTGGTGGTACTAGGTCCCAAACTTCATTACGCTCAAATTGGGCTAGTTCTTCTTGCATAGCTATAATCCAGTCTGGGTCTAGTAGGGATTCATCTACAGTTTTGGGTTCAATTTTTGAAATTAGAGAAATTTGACTTAGGTTTCTAAAGGATGATCTGGTTTGTACTCTCAAGTCTGGGTCACCAATTATTTGATCAGTTGGGTGATTTGGGTTATCCCTTATTGTTCTAGGGGGTTGACTCTCTTGATGTTGTTCCTCTTCTTCATGACTTAGAGTTTGGTTGGTTTCTGGAACAAATTCAAGTGGTTGTGTAAGTTCTAAGTTTTGTTTAGTTTCTTCAAATTTTACATTAGTAGTTTCTTCAATTTTTAAGGTAACTTTATTATAAATTCTATAGCCTCTACTATTTAAGGAATATCCTACAAAAATTCCATTTTCAATTTTAGAGGAGAATTTTCCTAAGTGTTCTCTTGTATTTAAGATGAAAACTGGGCACCCAAATACTTTAAAATATTTTAAATTGGGTTGTTTATTATAAAACATTTCGAAGAAGGTTTTGTTATGGGTTTTATTTATTGTTGTTCTATTTTGTACATAGCAGGCTGTACTAACAGCTTCTGCCCAAAAATATTTAGGTAGGTTATATTCATTTAACATTGTTCTAGACGCTTCAAGTAAGGTTCTATTTTTTCTTTCTACAATCCCATTTTGTTGGGGGGTTTTAGGGCATGAAAATTCATGATGGTAACCATTTTCAAGACAAAATCTGTTAAAGTTGTGATTTTTAAATTCTCCCCCGTTGTCACTCCTAATTCTTTTAATTTTAATATCTTTTTCATTTTCAATTTGTTTGCAGAAATTTATAAAGATTTCAAGAGTTTCATCTTTATGCTTTAAGAATTTTACCCAAGTAAACCTAGAATAATCATCTATAATTACTAAACAATATATGTTTCCATTTATAGATTTGACTCCATGGGAGTCAAAAAGGTTTAAATGTAGAAGTTCTAATATTGAGTTAGTTTGTGGCTGATTTGTTTGTTTGTGAGTGGATTTAGTTTGTTTACCTTGTTGACAAGCATTACATATGGTTGAATCTATGTTGGGTAATTTTGGTAAGCCTCTCACTAGTCCATTTAATTTTCTTATATTTCTAAAGTTGGTGTGAGACATTCTTCTATGTCATAACCATGTTTCTTCTTTTTGTGTTAAATAACACTTAATGGAAGAAGTGGTTAAGTTGATGGCATAGATGTTGTCTTTTCTAAAACCTTTTAGGCTTATGGTAGGATTATCTAGATGTTTGATTAAACATTCTGTGGATAGAAATTTAACCTTATACTCAGAAGATTATATTTAAAATTTTCAACAAGTAAAACATTTGTAATTATAAAGTCTATTTTTAATTCAATATTACCTATACCAATTACCTTGAGTTTGCCGTTGTTTCCAAAGGCAACTGTTCCTAAGCTTTTGTAAGTGAGTTGAGTGAACTTGGTGTGATCTCCAGTTATATGTTTGGAGCAACCACTGTCCAAAATCCACTTGGTTTCCTACAGTAAGTAGAATTTAAAGTTAGTCTTTTTATTTTTGAGCAGGCATTATTTAAGTTAAGTTTTAAAATTAAAGTTTTGACATTAATTTTTAAGTTTAAAATTTTGAAATTAATTTTTAATTTTAAAATTAAAATTTTGAACTTAATTTTTAAGTTTTAAAATTAAAATTTTGAAATTAATTTTTAAGTTTAAAATTAACATTTTGAAATTAATTTTTGAGTTTAAAATTAAAATTTTGAAATTAATTTTTAAGTTTAAAATTAACATTTTGAAATTAATTTTTAAGTTTTAAAATTAAAATTTTGAAATTAATTTTTAAGTTTAAAATTAACATTTTGAAATTAATTTTTAAGTTTTAAAATTAAAATTTTGAAATTAATTTTTAAGTTTAAAATTAACATTTTGAAATTAATTTTTAAGTTTTAAAATTAAAATTTTGAAATTAATTTTTAAGTTTAAAATTAAAATTTTGAAATTAATTTTTAAGTTTAAAAATTAAAATTTTGAAATTAATTTTTAAGTTTAAAATTAACATTTTGAAATTAATTTTAAGTTTAAAATTAACATTCTGAAATTAATTTTTAAGTTTTAAAATTAAAATTTTGAAATTAATTTTTAAGTTTAAAATTAAAATTTTGAAATTAATTTTTAAGTTTAAAATTAAAATTTTGAAATTAATTTTTAAGTTTAAAATTAAAATTTTAAGCCTTATTCATCTCACCCGATCTATATTATCAATCAGGGAATCCTATGATTTTGTGAGATGAAATTGGATTTTTAATTATGGAGTTTTGGTTTAACTTGTGTTAGATTCAGATTTAGCTTTGGTCTCCACAAATAGGCAATCTTCGGATAAACTTCTAAGCTTGGTGAGTCACATGGACGTCATTAGTAGTAACCAACCTTTCGAGGTTTTTCGAATAGTCCTGTCCACGGAGCTTAGTACTAAATCTTGGTCTAACTGGTTAGGATTCATTTAAGGGTAACTTCGGTCAGTTCCACTTGGCCAAATGCACCAGATCGAAACCATATCTTTCTAGACATGCGATGCCCAAGCTTCCCTAACGTACTATCATCCAAAAACTTCACCAGTACCATGATTCAAGTTAAACTTGGTCTCTTTTTAACTAATCCTAATTACCCTGCCGGGTTAGTTAATTTTGGAGGTGCCAGCTATTCTGGAGCCTCCCCCTGAATTATTGACCTTTAATTTAAATTTTCGTTTTAGGTTTGTGTCTGTTTCTTTTATAGTTATAATTAACTTGGTGATAGTTTAAATTTTGTTGAGTTTTAAATTTTGAATTTTTCGATTTAGGTTTGTATTTTGGTTTTTTATTTGGTTTAATCGAGTTTATATAATATACTTTTTCTTTAGGTATATAATATTGATTAAGTCCTACTTGCGTGGTCAGACACGCTTTTGGAACCCAAGCTTGATTAGTTGATTTGTATTGAGTTATTAATGACTTAAAAGTTTTATTTGAGTTCGACTTGTATCCGAGTCCGGTTTTATTATAACATGCTTTTTGATTGTTCAGGATTAAGTCAAGATTTTTTGATCTTGTTGTAAATTTTTCTAGCATTTCTTTTAAATTGTTAATATCATTTTTTAATGATAAATTCTCCTCCTCAAGTGTTAGATCTTGAGTTGGATTTGAATTTTTGATTTGTTCCTTGAGGTTTTGATTTTCCTCAAGAAGTGATTTGTTTTCATTTTCTATTTTAATTAATTTACTATTTAAGCAGTTAATATTTCTAAAAAAAAATATGCTTAAATTAAAATATACCTCATTCGGGCCTTCGGAAACGAGTACGGACTCGTGGCTTGTTTCAGGTTCAGACCCGTCTTCATCTTCCGACTCGTCTTCTGTTTCAGCTTCGCGGGCCATCAGTGCGAGGTGGCTCTGATGTTTCTGCTCTTCTTCCTCCGATTCGTCCGAGGAGTCGTCCCACGTTGCTTTGAGGGCCTTCTTTTTGGTTGGCTTCGGTTTGTCGAACTTCAGTTTTGGGCATTCGTTCTTGTAGTGTCCCTTTTTATTGCAGCCGAAGCAAGTCACGTTCTTTTGTTCTGAGGGAGAACTGATCTTTTGAAGATCTGAATCTCCTTTTTCTCCTGGTGAACATTTTTCTTACCAAGTTCACCAGGTGTTCTTCTTCTTCAGAGTCTTGGTCGGAATCTTCTTCATATTCAGGCTTGCTCTTCTTTTCTTTGGAGGAACCTGCAAATAAAGCTATATCTTTCTCGGCTCAAGCATTAGTTTGTTCATGTAATTCTAATTCACAGAAAAGCTCGTCTAATTTTAACTTAGAAAGATTTTTAGAAATTTTGTAGGCATCTACGATTGATGCCCACAAACTATTACGTGGAAAAGCATTTAATGCGTACCTTATTAAGTCTCTATTTTCCATCTGGTGGACTATCGCATGAAGCTCGTTGAGGATGTCCTTGATCCTCGCGTGGAGCTGATTCGCCGTTTCACCTTCCTGCATTTTTATGTTAAGAATTTTATTTAAAAGCAGGTCCCGTTTTGTTACCTTGGCGTCGCTCGTTCCCTCGTGCAGCTCGATCAATTTGTCCCACAGCTCTTTAGCGTTTTTGTGTGGACCGACTCTGTTCAGTTCTTCTCTTGTTAATCCGCACTGTAGAGTGTTGATCGCTTTATTTTCTGTTGACGCCTTTTTCTTCAAATCTGCTGTCCAGTCTTCAGGATCCAGTATATTCCCGGAGTTGTCCGCTGGAATTTTATAGGGTCTCGTAACGCTCATCCACTGGTCGAAGTCTGTTTTGAGGTAAACCTCCATGCGCTTCTTCCAGTACGGAAAATCGTCCCCGTTGAAGAGTGGAGGTCGTACTGTGCTGAATCCTTCTGTCTGAGACATTTTAGTCCTGCGCACAGAAGAAAGAAAAGAAAAACAAAAATCCCAAGACTTGGTCTTGGATTAGTAGTGCGGAAGAAGAAAAATAATATTAGTATCTAAATTGGTGTTGCACCAATTTAGTTTTAATTGCAACGAAAAACTGAAAACCGAAAAAAAGTTAATTTTTCACCCCCTGTCTGATTGGTGGTTGCACCAAATCAAAGCGGTACCTGCTCTGATACCACTTGTAGGATCGTGATCGTTCGATAGAGGGGGGGTGAATATCGATTCGAAAACTCGAGTGTAAAAGTACACAGCGGAAAAGTAAATGAACACAATTGATTTTACTTCGTTCGGAGCCTGTGACGACTCCTACTCGAAGGCCCGTGGTCCTTGACCACTTTCGTTGGGCAATCACTAGCAATTCGAATATGATTACAAAAAGAGTACAAGAAATGCTAATGAAACAAAACACAAAGCTGTACCGACATAAAAGAAAACTTAAAGAGCAAGGGTGCGTTGTCGGAGCTTTGTTGGCATCGCTGGATCACAGAGCAGCAAAGCAATCTGGGAATTCTGAGAGATGTGTTCTTAGAAGCTCCACCCCTGGGGCTTCTTTTATATGCTGCTCCGGGTGCTTGGATCCCTTCCGGGCGCCCTGGTGCGACGTGGTAAGTCTAGTCAGGATGTTCCACGTGGCGAGGCGACGCAGAGGATAAAACTTGCCTCCGGGCGCCCGGACCACTTTTTTCCAGAGATTCCTTCTCCTGCAAAACAAGGTTAGTCTGAGGCAAAATATACCCTGCAACACAGATTGTTAGCACAATGAATTAATAGAAAAAGTATGACTTAGATTCCGTCTTTCCGAGACCGGAATCTAGTCACGATCTCGACTTAGATATCCGAAATGGATCTAAGCCGGATCGACGCCTAATGTTCCCTTCCTGGGAACGCGTCCTCGCAGTCACTCCCCTCCAGTGACTTACCTCACTTACCTGCCAGACGTCCGGTCAGCCCGTCGACCCGTCTGGACTTCGTGCCAGCTATCCGGTCAGCCCGTCGACCTAGCTGGGCTTAGTGCCTAAGCGTCCGGTCAGCCCGTCGACCCGCTTGGACTTCGTGCCAGCTATCTGGTCAGCCCGTCGACCTAGCTGGGCTTCGTGCCAGACATCCGGTCAGCCCGTCGACCTGTCTGGACTTATCCTGCACACTCGATCAGAGTGTTAGATCAACAATAAACCTAACTTAACTTATTTGTCATTCATCAAAACCTGGGTTAAATCGTTAGTGCTAACCGCACCAACAAAGGTTGACCTGGTAGACTGAGCTTTAATTAGGTCAAGCTCGAGTCTTGATGTTTGAGTTTCGATGTTTGACAATACATGGAGACAAGACATGGAGATTGCAGGTGCAATTGTTCATGTGGTGAGATTGTGAAGGAGAGTCAAGTAGGTCAAGGTTGACTGGATACTTGACTAAAAAGTCCTGGTGAGTGAAGCCAGGCAAAAGGAAAATCCTAGTGAGTGAAGTTAGGTGAAAATCCCGGTGAGTGAAGCGGGGCAGCTGAAAAATCCTGGTGAGTGAAGTCAAGTGAAAGACCTAGTGAGTGAAGCTAGGCAGTATGGAAAGTCCTGGTGAGTGAAGTCAGGCAGAAGGAAAATCCTAGTGCCCATCGACTGGCCATGTCATGTGGTCCAAGTGCCCATAGGGGTTCCAAGCTCCGGGAATGGGCCTATTTAAAGGCCTTCAACCAGGAGATTCAGAATAACAACAACTACAATCTTCTCTCTTGCATGCGGCTCCGAAAAAGCTCCGACGACACTAAAAGGCTGCTCCAAAGTTCAAAGAATGAAGAGTCCTTCATATTTCCTTTCTATGTTGCAGTCGATGAGTGAGGGCCTTGGAGTAGGAGTCGTCGAAGGCTCCAAACCAAATAAAACTTGGGTTATACTTCGATTCACTCTTAATTTTCGACGATCGCTATTCACCACCACACTAGCGTCTTTCCAATCCTACATGCATGACACATCATTTCCCATCAACACTGAACTATAATCCACTGCCATATAAGTGTCAAACCACTCCTTGTTTGAAGTCATATGATATAAACATTCAAAGTCTAAGATCCATGCATCTGTTAGCTGCTCTAAACTCAACATAACTGATGGCATATCTCCATCATCGTTTTCTGAATTTTCCTCTTCAACTATATTTGTAGATTTTACCAAACTACCTTTGTTCTCTGCAATATGTTTCTTTATCTCTGAACAATCTCTCTTGATATGACCTTTGCCTCCATACTTGTAGCACGTGATCACCTTTTTCCTTCTTGACTTAGAACGAGCGTTGTTGTCGTTACTAGATCCATGTCAAGATTTGCTCCTACCACACTCTTGGTTGCTATTTACCACAAGTCATTCTCCTGAGAAACTTCATCGCTTGTTTTCTTCCTTTGGTGAAAACCTAGCAACGCACCTATGATCTACTCCAATTTGAGAGTCTTCTTACCCCACATCAAAGTAGTAACCAAATTCTCAATGTAGGAGATGAAGGTAGAGAATTCAACAACATCAGCGTTTTGTCTTCATCTTCGATCTTCACATCAACCCGCTTCAGATAACTTATAATCTGATTGAATACGTTGATGTGCTGGCTCAGATCGGTTCCTTCTGTCATCTTCAGCCCGAATAATTTTTTCTTGAGATATAGCTTGTTTGTCAATGACTTTTGACATGTACCGACTTTTCAACTTTTGTCAAACTGTCATCGGTGACTCCTCGTCCATGACATGGTACATCTAATCATCCGTAAGACAAAGCCTGATTGTTGCCACTACCTTCGCCTGAAGTTCTTTCCAATCTGATCTCTTCATGATTTCTGGTTACCTTTCTCCTAACGCCTTCACCATGTCTTGTTGCACCAACAAGTCCTTGACTCTTCTTTGACATAATATGAAGTTTCCGGTTTCGTCAAACTTCACCATATCAAATTTTGCAGAAGTCATCCCCGACATGTTGAAGAAATTAGCCAAAACCTGTAACTCTGATATCAATTGTTGTGCAAAGAATGAGGCAACACCTCTCAACCTTTAATGCAGAAGAAGATGAAGAGAGAGGAGCAACATGACAAAGATGGACAAAAGGGGAGCAAACACGAGGAAGGAGAAGAAGAAGAACAGTTACCGTGGTTCGGCGACGTGTCTACTCCACAAAAATGATCGAAGCTTTATTAGAATTTTCTCCATACAAGAGAATCACATTTAATGATTCTTGTGATTGTTATTGTATAATAGGTTTACAATGATCCCTATAAATAGTGAATAAGCCCTAGACCCGGTAAAAACATAACAGAATTTCATTACGAAGAATCTTCATAGAGTTTTCTTCCATAACATCCATCGCATTGGCTTTCATCTATGAGTCACCTGTCAACAAAGAAAAAATGAGGAAGAAGAAGGGGGTTCGAGAAACAATGAGAGGATTTGGGTCATTTGACCGGAGGGACTTGTGACTAAGTAAAGGTTTTTTTTATTTATTTGACGTGGGTCACTTGTGTTGGCGCGGCGGGCCGACAAGAGGGGAGGGGTGAATTGCCTGAAATAAAAAAATATCCTTCTCATTCTTTCAACTCTAAAAATGCAACAACAATAAAATAACAGAACTAAAGAAGACTCAGCAGTTGACTTGGTTACAACCTAGGTAGTTGTTAATCCAAGGCGGTTGAACAACTAATTAAGAATCTCCTTCTTTGAAGGCGGAGAAGCCTTTTACACACTGAAAGTTCTAAGAGTTGCTAAGAAGTTAGTACAAGAGTTGATTAATTATTTTCTAGCTCTATGGGCATTTTTATAGCTCTTGAAAATTCTATCTAAAGACTTTAGGGCACCTCACAAGGGGTGGAGGGTGCCTCCAAGGTAAGATGAGTGGATAAACCTTTATCCACTCGCAAACGGTCAAGTTGACTGGTTTGAGGGTGCCCTCAATGACATTGAGGGTGCCTCCAAGGCATGGAGGGCGCCTCCAAGACATGGAGGGCGTCCCCCCACCTGAAGAAGGTGGAGGCGCCCTCAACACTGCATTGAGGGCGCCTTCAGCTTGCTTTTCCAGCTCCTTTAGGCTTTTCGGAAGCTCAAATCGCTTGAGTGATTGCGGCCAACCGAAATAGGGCTCACCCGAACCCAATTTTCGGCCTTCTCCTAGAGCAGGCTTCCGCTCCGGCTTCTCATCCCTCGAACGTCGTGTATGTTCTTCTTGTCCACCGGTGTACTCTTCCGCAGCTCTTTCATCCCTTGGACACACCGAGCCTGTTGGCTCCCTTCTTGTGTCATCCTTCTCGCAAACTGCGTCTTCCGCTCAACTTCTTACGTTCCTAAGCTCCTGCACACTTAGACACATGGATTAAAACAAAATAGGACCCAACCTAACTTGGTTGATTACATCAAAATAATCACGGGGTTCGACAATCTCCCCTTTTTTTATGTGCATCAACTCAAGTTCAAGTTAGGGTAAAACAAACAAGTAATTTAAAGAAATTATAGAACTAGCATCATTTCAAACATAAAGTTTGCAAAAAAAAAAGAAATTACAATACTAAAATGAATTGATCTATTCAAATTTAGAAAAAAAAAAAATATTCTAACCCCCCCCCTAAGCTTGTACCTATCTCTCCCCCTTTGATCACATCAAAAAAATAGGGTACACAAAAAAATAAGGTACAGAGAAAAAAATTCGAGAGAAAAAATTTCAAGTTGCAAATTTTCAAATTTTTAAAATTTCCAAGTTAAACAAAATTTGAAACAATTTCCAAGTTAGAAATTTTAAAAAAACTTAAAACACTTAAATAATAGACAAGAATTTAAAAGCATTATCTTAATTGCTTGTCAGTTTATCAATTAAAAATATTTAATTCGATAATCGGTTTTCAGGTTGTGGCGAGGCACTAGGCTTTCTTGGTTATTGAATCATCAACCACTTCTAGACAATGCCTTTTAAGGAATTGAAACATTTAATTTCTTCTAAAAACCTTGATTAATAGAAGGTTTTAATCTATATATGATTTGGGAACCCAATAGATGTTCCTTCCTACTGGGTTAGTTAGATATTTGGGGGGTACATATCCTTTAGGTATTCTTCTAAGTTGTCCTTGATGCTTTTTAATGTACCAGTTTAATTTTCCATAAATCTTAAGTTTGGACTTTTGAAAAATGTTTGATTTTTGACAACATGTATCTGATTTCAAATTTTCAATTCCAATTTTTTATTTTTCATTTTCTAATTTTAGATTATCATACAATTGTAGAGGGCATGCTTTTGCTAAATTCAATTTTAATTCAGCGTGTTTCCTTTTCTAGTTTAACTAGATCTTTAGCAAGACTTTTAATAAATTTTAAGGACTGTTTGGGAGATAGAGCACGTACCTCACATACCTCAATTTTTGATGCTCCCCCTTTATCGCTACTTTCTTCTTCTGATGATCCTCCCCCTTCATCTATGCTCATTTCTGAGTAGATCTCATCTTAATCTTGGTGGATTGCTGTTAAAGCAAGTCCGGCGTAGACTTCGACTTCAGATTCAGAGGATGATGATTCATCTCATGTGGCCTTCAGACTCCTGTGTTTAGAGGATGTCGATTTTTGAGACTTTTCTTTCTCCTTGTCTCTTTTCTTTAATTTTGGACAGTCATCCTTGATGTTCCCTTCCTCGTTGCAATTGTAGCATCGGATCTTCCTTTTGTTTCGATAATCTCTCTTTGTCTACGATTTAAACTTATTAGACCGAACAAATTTATTGAGTTTACTTACTAGAAGAGCTGCTTCGTTTTCATCAACTGATTCATCGGAGTCTGAATCGTTGATCCTTGCCTTCGGGGCAACGTTTTGACTCGGTCCTTTTCTTTATCCTGCACATCGAGATTCGTGTAATTCGAAAGTAGAAAAAAGACTTTCTAAAGTACTTACCTCGAGATCCTTGGATATATAGTAGGAATCTACTATAGTTGTCCATTCGGATGTTCTTGGGAACGCATTTAACGCATACCTTTGTGCGTCTCGATTCGTTACCGTTTCTCCGAAGTTTGTTAGTCCGGTGATTAGCTCCTTGATTCTTCCGTGTAGTTGTGCTACTGACTCTCCTTCTTCCAACCGAAGGTTCATCAGTTGATTCTGGAGCACGTCCCGTCTAGCAACCTTTGTTTCGGAAGTCCCTTCGTGTAACTCCAAGAACTTTTCCTAAAGCTCATTCGCGGAGTTCTAATTTCTGATCCAATTTATTTCCTGAGGTGGCAGCACACTAAGTAGGTGAAACTCGACTCGTCCATTCGCTTCTTGGTCTAGTGATACTCTTCTTTTTCTTCTCCTTGGCGATTTTTGGGAGCTACAAAATCATATTAAATTATTAATAATATTTCAAAATCGGTTTTGAAAAATACATCCATTCGTTTCTTCCATGACGCAAAATCTCGCTCGAATTTAGGTGGAAAGATTGGCGGTCCGGCCATCGTCTTGATCTTGTTGCTTCAGACGATGATTAGTCCTTCTGAGGCGGTTGGACTCTGATACCACTTGTTGGCGCAGCGGGCCGGCAGGAGGGGAGGGATGAATTGTCTGAAATAAAAAAAAATACCCTCCTCGTTCTTTAACTCTAAAAATGCACAACAATAAAATAACAAAACTAAAGAAGACTCAGCAGTTAACTTGGTTACAATCTGGGTGGTTGTTAATCCAAGACGATTGAATAACTCACTAAGAATCTCTTTCTTTAAAGGTGGAGAAGCCTTTTACACATTAAAAGCTCTAAGGGTGTGTTTGGTTCAAGTTATCATGTATAACCTTTGTTATGTGATTACCAAGTAATTACATAACCAAAGTTATAGGGAATAAAACATAACCAAATATTGTTTGGTTCAACCTAGGTAATGCAATAAAAATTTATTTGTTTGAAGATTTTAATGAATAACCTATTTTAATATTTTACTATATTACCCTTAGTTATAAAGCCAATCATATATATTATTATTATTATTATTTAAACTCTATATTTTTTTTCTTTTTCATATTTTTCTTTATTTTTATGTGTATTTTTTAAAGTTTTTTAAATTTATTATGTTTTTTTAAATTTTTTTAATTTTTTATTACGTTTTTTTATTTTTTATTTTTATTACGTTTATTTTTTTTATTTTTTTTTGTTTTTAATTTTTTTTAATGTTTTTCCTATTTTTTTTATTTTATATATATTTTTTAAATTTTTTAACGTTTTTTATTATTATTTTTTTATTCTGTTTTTTAATTTTTTTTAAAAAAAAAATTATGCTTTTTTTTAAAGTTTTTATTTTATTTTTTATTTTTTATATATTTTTTATATTTTTCTCTTTTTTTATCACATTTTCTCTTATTCGAGGATATTTTGGATAAAAAAATTTTTGTTAATCCCGGAATCAAGAAAAATCTCAATATTTCGAGACTTTCCGATTCCGGGTTGCATGCCGCGCTGACGTGTCGGGTATGGAACATTACTCAGGAATCATCAATTACCTAAACCAAATAGGATTTTCGTTGATAATCTTGGATGAATATATAAAGCTCCTGAAAATTCTATCTAAAGTCTTTAGGGCGCCTCCCAAGTGGCGGAGGGCGCCTCGAAGGTAAGATGAGTGGATAACCTTTATCCACTTGCAAACGGTCAAGTTGACTGGTTTGAGGGCGCCCTCCCACCTGAAGAAGGCGGAGGCGCGCCCTCAACATTGCATTGAGGGCGCCTTCATCTTGCTTTTCCAGCTCCTTTAGGCATTCGGAAGCTCCGATCGCTCGGGTGATTGCGGCCAACCGAAATAGGGTTCACTAGAATCAAATTTCTAGTTTTCTCCTCGAGAAGGCTTCCATTCCGGTTTCTCGTCCCTCGAACATTGTGTACGTTCTTCTCGTCCACCGATATATTCTTCCGCAAATCTTTCGTCACTCGGACGCACCGAGCCCGTCGGCTCCTTTCCCGTACCGTCCTTCTCGTCAATTGCGTCTTCCGCTCGACTTCCTGCGTTCCTAAGCTTCTGCACACTTAGACACAGGAATTAAAATAAAATAGGACCCAACCTAACTTATTTGATCATATCAAAATAATCACGGGTCCAATAACTTGACTCATTTTGGTTAGCAATTTGATTATTATTATTTTTAATTTTATTTAAGTTAAATATCATCGTTTTACTGAAGTAAAAAAAAAAAAAAAACATAAAAAGCAAGCAACCTTCTTCCCGGGTAGCCTTGTTGTCGAAGAATAAGCGTAGCGTCTGTGCCTTGTGGCCCTGCTACCGTGATCTAGGCGCAGGCTGCACGCCTGTTGTACCTTGTGGCCCTGCTACCCTGAGCTAGGCGCGGGCTACTGCTGGATGCTGGCATATGTGGAGGGTTACAAAAGTAACCCACACAATTCATACTATCGGGTGGCAGCCGAGTCAGGGAGGCTGAAGCCTCTCTTAGCTTTTTGGTGTGCCCGTCTGCCCGTCACTATATATATTCCTTAATCCCTTGAAGTTCTCCGTGTTAGTATAATTGATGTATACAAATATGATTATTTTAAAAGATGTTGAGATGAATTTTTAATAATCTATCATTAGATATCTCGCGTTTCCCGTGAAAAGAGTCCACACGCTGTGATTCATGTCCTTTCAAAAAGTATGGAAAGCCGGCCTTGCCTTTCCAATTAAAAATCAAATAGTAGTTGTTGAAGTGCTTACAAGAAATTGAAAATAAATGCAATATGCTTTTAGATAAATAAGAGACGGTTATAATTATATTTCTGATGTCTTTTATATTTAGTACATCTTGTGTCATTCCGTAATCGTTCGAGCATATCTTAGATATGACGATGGAAGCTTCTATCGTATGATCCTGTGTACAGCTCGGCCACCAACTCTGCTGCTTATCGGTGGCAGGTGTCTCGAGGATGATGTTATCCCCTGTCTCTTTTGTCCTTTTGTGTTCCCTGTCTGTTCCAAGGCAGAGCGGGTAGGCTTCTCGGCAGGCGTATTACTTCTGCATCGGTCATATGCTCGGATGAGACTGCTCCTGCCTGTGTTGCCTTGTGCACCGGACAAACGGACATCCCGCTCGGTCTTGAAACCCTTTTTACCTATGAGCATCGGAAATCCGACCCCCAGTCGGGTTGTCTTCCTTCGGTTCGGGGAATTCACGGCCGGTCGGCCTACGTTGCCCGGTCGGTCGGCCTGCTTCGTCCGGTCGGCCGGTCTCTGGGTTGAATCTCTGGACCTTTGACCTTCACGTGTCGTTGACCTTCCGCCAGCGAAGGTCCCCCGTCTTTATCACCGGATCAGATGTCTCCCCTTCAAGTCTAGTCAAAAGAGGTCCTAAGTCCGACTGACTGGACTATGAGTTCGGTCAAGCGACATTCACTTTGCCGCTCCTAAAAGTGTATTTTTGATCGGCTATAGGAGGCTCCTTCGGCCGATCGGCGAGTTGATGGCTATGCCTTGCAGATTTTGATTTCCATTTGCTGCTTGTTGCGCTATTGTTTTGGGAGAGGTCGGAATCGTCGGGTCTCCTCGAAATTCGTGCCAATCCTCATTAAGCTGTCCACACGCGAGTAATGGCGCTCATTAAATGTCGCCCAATTGCTAATCGCCACCTGGCAAGTCCGTCGTCATCGTACGGTGAGGGCATCAGCTTCGATTTGACAGACGTTGGTTCAAATCCGACGGTCCGATGTTGTCGCTCCTCCCGATGACCTGGATCGGACTGTTGTGGTGAACTGAACCCGAGGTTTATGAAGCGCCAACGCTGACCCCCCCCCCCTTTCATCGTTCTTGCCTTCGCGTTTTTGGTGATTCCTCTCGCGACCATCTTCCCGACGTTCGCTTACCTCGGTGCTCCGACGAACCTTCGACCTTCTCCTTCACGTTTCGCTCCCAGTAAGCCTTCTCCTATCTCTACTTGCTTCCGTTTTCTCCCTTCCGTTTTCTCCCAATAAGCATTCGTTCAATATAGTTTCGGTCTCCTCCGTCAACCTTTTTATTTTTCTTCCCTCGATCCTTCCTTCCTAGCTACTGTTCCGGCGATGGCTAGCACCTCGCAGCCTTCTGATCCCCCTCCTAGCCTATGGTATATGACCATAGTCAGCCGGTTTGACGAGAGTGACGCGGGATGTTTCCTTAACGAATTTGAACTCCCTCCTGACCATAGACTAGTTTTAGCCACCTCTTCCGATCGGCCCCACAACCCGCCGATCGGCACCGTTTGCTTCTTCCGCGACCAATTCGTGGTCGGTCTGCGCTTCCCACTACATTCTTTTATCCGGGAGGTTTGTAATTATTTTCGCATCCCGCTCGGTCAACTTGTCCCCAACTCTTTTAGGCTGCTATGCGGCGTAGTAATCCTTTTCAAGTTGCACGACATTCCCCTAGTCCCCAAAGTTTTCCATTACTTTTACTATCCCAAACAGTCCGAGTGGGGTACTTTCCTCTTCCAGTCGTGGATCGGCCTCGTCTTCTTCGATAAGAGGCCTACCTCGAACAAGCACTAGAAGGAAAATTATTTTTACCTTCGCTTTCCCGAACTGTCATCCTTTCGCACCCAATGGCAGACCATCGTGCCGAGCCCGCCTGACCTCGGTAAATACAAGAGCCGGCCGGACTATCGTTATGCAGCCAATCTACTGGCCGACCAGAGGTTCAGTATCAATAAACTGCTTCACGAGGGGGTGTTGTATATATTCGACTTGAGCCCGATCCGAACGAAGCTCCCGAGCAGCATGGGTAAGCACTTTCCTTGTCCTTTTTCCTTTTGGTCTAACTGTTTATTCTTCTGTTATGCAGCTGACATCATGTGGCGCGCCAAGGTTGCTGATCGGCTGAAGTTGAAGGCTGCTGAAATTGAGGCGGTGGCAGCCAAGGAAATGGCCGATCGAGGCATCGAGTCGGTCGGCTCGCATGAGGGCGAAAGCAGAGGAACTCCAACTGAGGCCCGAGAGTCTGCCGCTCAGGTCCCTGCAACTGGAGCGGCCGGGGATGCTATCTCTTCGGTCGGTCAGCAGCCTACGTCAGAGGACGCGGAGCGGTCAGCAGGCGATTCCCCACTAATAATACGCAAGCGACGTCGGACGGCCATTGAGCATGCGGAGCTGGTGATTGGGCCAGTCGACGCCTCCTTAGAGGCAATCAACCTGCTACCCGCCGCACATGAGGCCATCTCGTCTGATCGGACTCCCTCCCATCTCAACCAGCCAACAGCTTCGATCGGGGCGCAACCCGTTAGTTCTTTGCCCCGGGTTCACCTTCGACTCAAGCGCTCGGACATTATTTCTGCGCCGCTCGGCCATCTAGCCGAGCCATATCTTCCCAATCCGATCCGAGCGATCGTCGCATGATCAAGTTCGTCCTCCGTCTTCCCACCGAAGAGTTCCTTTTGGCGGCGGATCAGCCCACTGCTTCCGAGCATCAAGTTACCATCCAAGGGCCACTCGCCAAGACGTGGGAAGATGTGAGGGCTCGAGTTGCCCTGATGACTCCCGGTCAGCTAGCGGACAGTCATATGCAGTAAGCCACCAGGGTATGCTTCTTAACACGCTATTACGACGACTTTACCAGGTTCCTGACATTTTCCCATCCGAACGCAGCAATGGGTAGAGAACATTGCGGTCAGCAATCGTCTAGCCGAACTGGAGGAGGAGTTGAAGAAACTTCAAATTTCTGGAGGGGCGCCGGCTGAAGGGCCCTCGTATGCTACGCTTAGGTCCGAGCTGACCCAGACAGAAAAACTGCTAGTGGCAGAGCGGCACAAATCTTCCGACCTAGAAACCAGGGTAGCTAGACTCGAAGTCCAAGTCAAGTCCCATGACCACCAGATCATTGTGGCCACCAACAAAAAAAATAGGGACGTTGCTGATCTGGACGCGATGAATGTGCAGGTCCGAGCGCTGGAACAGCGCGTTACAGAATTGACCGACCTGTTATCTGCTGAGAAAGAGAGTCGATCTGCCATTGAAGCTAAATTGCAGGCAAATAAGAAAGATCTCCAAGGAGCTCTCGAGGCCTCCCGAGCGGCGCTAAAGGAATATCAGGACGAAGAAGCTGACCGCTTCAAGGTGATGAAACAGAACTACCTTCGATCGGACACATTTGGTGACAAGTTTAGCGATCGGCTAGTTCTGTCCTTCGAAGGGGCCATCTGGGCGACAACTGTTTACCTGAAGGCCAAGGGTCATCTCCCTGAGGAGACCTCTATTCCTCAAGACATGGCCGGCCTGCTGGAGGTTGTTCCGGAGTCCATCTTCGAGCCCATAGAGTGAGGAGCGTTTATGATTTTCTTGAGTAGGCTTTTTTGTAATCCTTCCGATCGGCTCTAAGGGCCTGAATTTTAATGAAGATATGCCGTCTTTTTACTTTGTCAATACTTGTGTCCTCCGATCGAACCGCGAACTATTGTCGTCCGCGTCTCCCCCTTTTTCTTCTCGTTAATCGTTTCTCGTCTTGCCTTGCTTTCCAAATGAATTTTTCACGAAGTATTCTCGATAACTAGGTCGCTCGCCTGAACACCCCCACTTCTTTAAATGGAATCCCCGTTAGATGTTCATGAAGTACCTTTGGTAACTTAACCGATCGGCCTCTCGACTCACGTGTTGACCTTTTTATTATTTATTTTTTTATATATTTTTTTCCGGTCGGAGGGTTTATAGTCGTCGGTTCGACTCCA
Source organism: Zingiber officinale (assembly GCF_018446385.1). Lineage (NCBI taxonomy): Eukaryota > Viridiplantae > Streptophyta > Magnoliopsida > Zingiberales > Zingiberaceae > Zingiber > Zingiber officinale. The sequence continues at coordinate 109,823,952 of NC_055997.1, forward strand.
AGGTTTAACGTCACTGCTCGACGGTCTTCTGACCGGGGGGTTTATAGTCGCCGGTCCGACTCTAAGATTTAACGTCGCTGCTCGACGGTCTTCAAGCCGGGGGTTTATAGTCGCCGGATCGACTCTAGAGTTTAACGTCGTCGCTCGACGGTCTTCAAGCCGGGGGGTTTATAGTCGCCGGATCGACTCTAGAGTTTAACGTCGCCGCTCGATAGTTTTCAAGCCAGGGGGTTTATAGTCGTCGGTCCGACTCTAGAGTTTAACGTCGCCGCTCGACGGTCTTCAAGCCGGGGGATATATAGTCGACGGATCGACTCTAGAGTTTAACGTCGCCGCTCGACGGTCTTCAAGCCGGGGGGTTTATAGTCGCCGGATCGACTCTAGAGTTTAACGTCGCCGCTCGACGGTCTTCAAGCCGGGGGGTTTATAGTCGCCGGATCGACTCTAGAGTTTAACGTCGCCGCTCGACGGTCTTCAATAATGAGCTTATAGATCGGATAATATACGCCCGGTCGAACGGCACGGGGTCTTCGCCGTCGAGCATTTGGCTCGGATAATATACTCCCGGCCGAACGACACGAGGTCTTTGCCATCGAGCATATGACTCGGATAATATACACCCGGCCGAACGACACGGGGTCTTCGCCATCGAGCATTTGGATCGGATAATATACTCCCGGCCGAACGACACGGGGTCTTTGCCACGCCATCTTGCAACTACCCACTCGGTGCACAACGCTCATGTCTTTGTTTTGTTCTTATAGCTTTGATTCCTGCAACCAAATGATACATTCGCATGGAATATTCATGAAATACATTACATCGGCTCACCTTTCATCCGGCCCGATAGGGCTGGAGGTGGTTTGCACTCCATGGTCTCTCTAGCCGTCGTCCATCCTCATCCTCCAAGTAGTAGGCTCCCGATCGGAGCTTCTCGACGACTTTGAAGGGTCCTGCCCAGGGCGGCTCCAACTTGTCGACGTCCCCGACCGACTTCACTTTCTTCCAGACCAAGTCGCCCACCTGGAATGCTCGAGGAATCACGCGGCGGTTGTAGTTCTGCTTCATTCTTTGCCTGTAAGCCATCAGCCGAATGAACGCTTTGGCTCGCTCCTCGTCGATCAAGTCCAGTTCTTGCTGCCTCCGCTCGGAATTATCTTCGTCGTAGTCCTTGATCCGGACGGACTCTACGCCGACTTCGACTGGGACGACCGCCTCACCTCCGTACACTAGGTGGAACGGTGTTACTCTCATTCCCTCCTTAGGGGTCGTGCAGATTGCCCATAGGACTCCCGACAGCTCGTCCACCCAGCTGCCTCCCATGTGGTCGAGCCGAGCCCGAAGAATTCGGAGTATCTCCCGGTTAGCTACTTCGGCTTGCCCATTGCTTTGGGGATATGCCACAGACGTGAAGTGTTGCTCAATGTCATATCCCTTGCACCATTCCTCGAGCTGATTTCCGACGAACTATCGCCCGTTGTCCGACACGAGTCTACGCGGAATGCCGAACCGACAGATGATGTTTTGCCAGATGAATTTCTTGACCATGTGCTCGGTTATCTTGGCCAATGGCTCAGCCTCCACCCACTTGGAGAAGTAATCTACTGCCACCAATAGAAACGTCCGTTGTCCAGTCGCCATAGGGAAGGGTCCTACGATGTCCATGCCCCACTGGTCGAACGGGCAAGACACTGTGGACGTTTTCATTTCTTCCGTCGGCTTATGTGAGAAACTGTGGTACTTCTGACAGGAAATACACATTGCGATGGTCCGAGCGGCGTCCTCGTGTAGCGTTGGCCAGAAGTATCCGGCCAGCAGGATCTTCCTAGCCAAAGATCGGCCGCCCGGATGACCTCCGCAAGATCCTTGGTGTACCTCCTGGAGAATGTATTCTGCGTCCTCTGAGTTGACGCATTTTAGCAGCGGTCGAGAGAAAGCCTTTTTGTAAAGCTGATCTCCGATGAGAGTGAACCGGTCGGCTCTCCTCCTTAGTAGCTGAGCTTCTTCCCGATTGGACGGTGTAGCCCCTGAGCACAGAAACTCCATGATGGTTGTTCTCCAATCGCTCGGGAATGTGAGGCCTTCCATCCGGTCTATATGCGCTACCAAGGATACTTGCTCGATTGGTTGCTGGATGACGACCGACGATATTGAGCTTGCGAGCTTGGCTAATTCATCTGTCGCCTGGTTCTCCGCTCGAGGTATCTTCTGGACCACTACCTCGGTGAAGCCGGTCTTGAGTTTCTCAAAGGCCTCCGCGTACAATCTGAGTCTTGCATTGTTTATCTCAAAAGCGCCCATGAGTTGCTGAGCGGCAAGCTGGGAATCCGAGTGGATCACGACCCGACTGGCTTCAACATGTCGTGCGGCTTGCAATCCGGCTATGAGGGCTTCGTAATCTGCCTCATTATTTGTTGCCCGATAGTCCAGCCGGACGGACAAATGCATCCGCTCTCCTTGAGGCGAAAGTAGCATGATCCCAATTCCGCTTCCCGAGCCGAGTGGACGATCCGTCCACATATATTTTCCACGTAGCTTCGGGCTCGGGCTTTTGTACTTCGGTCACGAAATCTGCCAAGGACTATGTTTTGATCGCCGAGCGGGGTTGGTACTGGATGTCAAATTCGTTAAGCTCCGTCGTCCACTTGATAGTCGTCCGGATGTTTCAGGGTTAAAGAGTACTCTTGCTAGCGGGCTATTCGTCATCACAATAATGGTGTGTGCCAAAAAATAAGGACGCAACCTCCGAACGGCAAGAATTAAGGCGAAAGCCAACTTCTCGAGACCAGTGTAGCGAGACTCAACATCCTTTAAGATATGACTTAAAAAGTACACTGGCTACTCCTCGCCGCTCGGTCTTACTAATGCTGAGCCAACAACATGCTCAGTTGAAGATAAATAAATGCAAAACGGCTCACCTACGGCTGGTTTCGCCAACACGGGTAAGGAATTCAGGTAAGCCTTCAATTCCTCGAATGCCCGATCGCACTCCTCGTCCGATTGAAACTTGGTGGCTTTACGGAGAATCTTGAAAAATGGCAAGCTCCGGTCGGCGGTCTTAGAGATGAACCTCGACAACGTCGTTATCCGACCGGTGAGACGCTGCACCTCTCGGAGATTTCTGGGAGGCGGCATGTCCTGCAATGCCTTTATCTTGCTGGGGTTCATCTCTATGCCCCGCTCGGTCACAATGTAACTCAGGAAGCGCCCGCCTTTCGCTCCGAACATGCACTTCTGAGGGTTAAGTTTGACGCCATACCTTCTCAATGTTTGGAAGGTCTCCTCCATGTCCGCGTAGAGATCGGGCGCCCGGAAGGACTTGATAAGTATGTCATCCACGTACACTTCCAAGTTGCGTCCGATCTGCTCCCTAAAGACCTTGTTCATCAGGCGCTGGTAGGTGGCTCCTGCGTTCTTCAGCCCGAACGACATTACAGTGTAGCAATAGGTACCGTCCGCCGTGACGAAGCTGACCTTCTCTTGGTCTTCTCGGGCGAGCGGCACTTGATGGTAGCTTTGGTATGCATCCAGCATGCATATCAGCTCACACCCGGCCGTGGAGTCCACCAGTTGATCGATCCGAGGCAAGGGTAAAAGTCATTCGGGCATGCCTTGTTCAAGTCCCGGAAGTCGATGCAGACTCTCCACTTGTTGCCCGGCTTGGAGACCAGAACCACATTGGCAAGCCAACTCGGGAATTGCACTTCCCTTATGTGGTCGACCTCTAGAAGTTTTTCGACCTCCACCTGGATGATTACATTCTGCTCCACGCTAAAGTCCCTCTTCCTTTGCTTCACCGGATGAGCGTCCGACCGGACGTGAAGTTCATGCTGCACTACGCTCGGCGAGACCCCTGGCAGCTCATGGGTCGACCAAGCGAAGACGTCACTGTTTCGCTGGAGGCATTTGATCACCTTTTCCTTCTGCCTCTCCTCCAGATCGGATGCTATGAAGGTGGTGGCCTCCGGTCGGGAAGAGTCAATCTGCACCTCCTCTTTCTCTTCATAAACCAAAGAAGGAGGTTTCTCGGTTATAGTATTTACCTCGATTCGCGGCACCTTCCGAGCGGACTTGGATTCGGCTCGGACCATCTCCACATAGCATCTCCGAGCCGCTAGTTGATCTCCCCGCACCTCCCCTACTTGATCTTCCACCGGGAACTTGATCTTCTGGCAGAAGGTAGAGACGACCGCCCGGAACTCGTTGAGCGCCGGTCGTCCCAAGATAACGTTGTACGCCGAAGGAGCAACAACCACAATGAAGCTTGTGGTCCTCGTCCTTCTGAGCGGCTCTTCTCCCAACAAGATAGCCAGCCGGACTTGGCCGACCGGCAAGACTTCGTTCCCCGTGAACCCGCAGAGGGGAGTCGTCATTGGCAGTAGTTCAGCTCAGTCGATTTGCAATTGGTCAAAGGCCTTCTTGAATATTATGTTGACCGAGCTGCCTGTGTCAATAAAAATACGGTGAATAGTATAGTTGGCGATTACCGCTCGAATGATCAAGGCGTCATCATGAGGGACTTCAACTCCTTGGAGGTCCCTGGGTCCGAAGCTGATCTCGGGTTCGCTCGCCCTTTCCTGGCTGCAGCCGACCGCGTGGATCCTCAACTGCCTTGCATGTGCCTTTTGGGCTCTATTGGAATCTCCGCCGGTCGGGCCTCCGACGATGATGTTGATCTCTCCCCGAGATGCGTTGCCCCTATTTCCCTCCTCCCGAACAGAAGGTCGAGGTCGTTCGTGCGATGCCCTATGTTGAGCTCCGGGCTGCTGACGATAATGCCGCTCGGGGGATCTCCTTTCTATCCTTTGAACGGGGCTCCGTTGTCGATGTTGCCGGTCTGGTGAAGGCGATCAGCGGCGGTAACTCCTTGGTGCGGGATGAGCGATGGGGGGTAGGCTCCGACAGTCGCGAGTATTGTGAGTGGCCGACTGATGGAGTGAACAGAACATCGGGGTCCATACCTTCCCCTTGTGCTTGGGTCGGTCAGCCGCGACTTGCTGGACGGCGTGCGGCCGAGTGTGCTGATGAGGGCGGGCGGTTTCGGCTCGCGGTCCTCTGGGTGGCTAGTGACTGATGGGGTGCTTCCGCTCGGCGGTAGCTGGCTGGTCACTCTGGGCTTCTTTTCTTCTCGCCGCCTGGGCTTCCTCCACATTGATGTATTCGTTGGCTTTATGCAGCATGTGGTCATAGTCCCGGGGCGGCTTCTGGATGAGCGAGCGGAAGAAGTCACCGTCCACGAGCCCTTGCGTGAACGTGTTCACCATTGTTTCCGAGGTGACCGTTGGAATGTCCATGGCCACCTGGTTGAAGCGCTGAATGTACGATCGGAGCGGCTCCCTCGCGCCTTGCTTGATGGCAAACAGGCTGACCCTTGTCTTCTGGTGGCGCCTGCTGCTTGCAAAATGATGGAGGAATGCCGTTCGGCATTCCTTGAAACTTGTGATGGAGCCGTCCGGCAGTCTTCGAAACCACCGATGCGCCGATCCCGAAAGCGTGGTGAGGAACACTCGGCATTTCACACCATCTGTGTACTGATGCAGAGTGGCGGTGCTGTCGAACTTACCCAGGTGGTCGTCTGGGTCGGTTGTCCCATTGTACTCCCCGATCGCAAGGGGCACATAATGCCTCGGCAGTGGATCGCGAAGAATGACATCTGAAAACTGCAGGTTGGTCCGCTCGAGAGACGTGTCCGATCGGGGTGCCTTTCCTTTTCTGACGTCCCGGATGGGTGCTTCGCCCAATGAAGATCCCTTGTCTTGGTTAGCTTGTGCTACCTCCGAGGGCGTCTAGAATAGAGCCCGATGAAAAGGTATCGGGGCGGGCGGCGCCCCCATCTGAGTGTCAGCCGGCCCCTTGTTTTGCCCCCATATTGAGAGCTGCTCCTGCCTGTCTTCGGGTGGCGCTCGGCCCCCCGAGGCTGATGTCGCCTGCTGCGCTGCCCGCTTAGCCTGAGCTTTCTGTTGCTGCTCCACGATTTTTGCGGCTCACGCTTGGACGAGTGCTTCGAGCTCCTCGGGAGAGAGCGTTACCAGAAGTTGACGTCCAGCTTCTTCCATCTCCTTGGCTCGGATTCAGGTGCGTTCCCACAGACGGCGCCAATTTGATCCTGTCCGAGCGCTGAGTCGACGGACGCTGGGGACGTGGCACGCTCCGCTGTCTCCGACTGGTGGTGTAGCTCTCCGGCGAACCTGCAAAGAAGCCGAGCCGGGAGGGGTTTCCCGGCGACGGCCCTCCACGCTCAAGTCAGGCAACGAGAGAGGCAGCGTAATGTGGCTACAGTAAAGAGTTTCGCATACCTTCGTCGACGTCCGGGGTCCTCATATAGGACCGCGGGGAAGCGCGGGCACGCTTCCCGACGCGTGCACGCTTCCCCAAACATACCTTACCGAGCTTGTGTCAGAAAAGTACCTCTGGCGCCATTCCGCAATCGTCCGAGCATATCCCGGATGTGACGGTGGAAGGTTCCACCGTATGATCCTGTGTACGGCTCGACCGCCAACTCTGCTGCTTGTCGACGGCAGGTGTCTCGAGGATGATGTTATCCCCTGTCTCCTTTGTCCTCTTGCGTTCCTTGTCTGTTTCAGGGCCGAGCGGGTAGGCCGCTCGGTAGGCGTATTACTTCTGCATCGGTCATATGCTCGGATGAGACTGCTCCTGCCTGTGTTGCCTTGTGCACCGGACGAACGGACATCCCGCTCGGCCTTGAAACCCTTTTTACCTATGAGCATCGGAAACCCGACCCCCAGTCGGGTTGTTTTCCTTCGGTTCGGGGGATTCGTGGCCGGTCGGTCGGCCTGCTTCGTCCGATCGGCTAGTCTCCGGGTTGAATCTCTGGACCTTTGACCTCCACGTGTTGTTGACCTTCCGCCAACGAGGGTCCCCCGTCTTTATCACCGGATCACATATATATATATATATATATATATATATATATATATTTCATAAGAAAATTTACTACTTTTATCAAAACTATCCTAAACTTGATAAAAGCATATTTATTAGTATGTCCACAAACTCATCACTTCTTGATTGAAAAAATGAAGAAGCAGTTAGGTCAGTAGAAATAAATATATATACACACGAAGGTGAAAAGAAAATGGAGGGAAAACATAATAAAAAAATATGTTTTTAGTTATTTATCAGTTTTTTTAAATACCTTCTAAAAGTAAATTAATATTAGAATATTCTCTAAAATTTTATTATATTATTAAATATTTTTATGAACACAAATGATTTAGAGGGTGATTTAAACGAGTAAAATAAGTATTTTAATTTCAACAAGTTTTATCTTTTTAAATATTAATAATAAAATTTAAAAGCCATTAAGAATTAATTAATAACCATTAAGGGGCGATTTAGATTTACCAAAACAAGAGTGGGTGAATCTGGCAGGTGGACCTGAACAAATTTGGTCGGCTAGGGTTTTATCGATCACCCAGCTGCGCCGTCAGATCTTAAATAGACAGGTTACTTTTAGTCGACGGCCCATTTCTTTCACGCTCAGAGGCCGTCCGATGAAGTGATCGAACGGTGCGTATGGAAACCCTAATCGTCCTCCCTTCCCGCCAATCTCTATAAAGAGGTCGCCCGATGAGCTTGTCCTTCCGCATCGATCGGGCTGTCGGCGTAGGATCTGCTCCGGCACTCACAGGTCAGATGTCTTTCTTACCCCCGACGTTACCAGGCGTCTCTATCTAGTTTTCTTTCCGTTTGTGTCATCTATATGGTCTTGTTCTTGCCTCTGTTAGTATGATTTCTCCTCCTTATCGATGATCGAGTTATGCGTCGTGGGATTTGCTCTTCCGACTGGGAAAAAAATTGTTTTTTCCCCATAATCTTAGCAACTGATAAGCAAAACAACTGTTTTTATGGGTATTGCTACTTGCTATGAGCTCAATTGTCCTTTAAATCAGATTCTTTATATATATTGTTCGGAAGATGATATCAAGTATCAAAACGGTGCTTTGTTCATGCTTGTTAGCTAAACAGTTGTTAATTTGGGGCCTCAGATTCTTTGGATTCATGCTAATTCTTTCCTTGGCTCGTTAACATTCTGCATATTCAACATAGTCCCTGTTCTTGCGAGGAATTTTTAAATCAAACTGTAAGTTTCTGTGTTCTCTTCATGCAGATAGATAATCGTCTCCAGCTGTCTTCATGGGGAAAGAGAAGGTTCACATTAACATCGTGGTTATTGGCCATGTCGACTCCGGGAAGTCGACCACCACCGGCCACCTCATCTACAAGTTGGGCGGCATCGACAAGCGTGTGATCGAGAGGTTCGAGAAGGAAGCTGCCGAGATGAACAAGAGGTCTTTCAAGTACGCTTGGGTGCTCGACAAGCTCAAGGCCGAGCGTGAAAGAGGAATCACCATCGACATTGCCCTGTGGAAATTCGAGACCACTAAATACTATTGCACAGTCATTGACGCCCCCGGACACCGCGACTTCATCAAGAACATGATCACCGGAACTTCCCAGGCAGACTGTGCCGTTCTCATCATTGATTCCACCACTGGTGGCTTCGAAGCTGGCATCTCCAAGGATGGCCAGACTCGCGAGCATGCGTTGCTTGCATTTACTCTCGGAGTCAAACAGATGATCTGTTGCTGTAACAAGGTAAAAGTGGCAAATTCTTGTTAATTTCTGTCAAATGTTGAATCAATGCACATTCCAATTCCCCTTTGGTGTACATTTCAGATGGATGCTACTACTCCAAAGTACTCGAAGGCCCGATATGATGAAATCGTAAAGGAGGTTTCTTCTTACCTCAAGAAGGTTGGCTACAACCCTGAGAAGATACCCTTTGTTCCAATCTCCGGGTTTGAGGGTGATAACATGATTGAGAGATCTACCAACTTGGACTGGTACAAGGGCCCAACTCTGCTCGAGGCTCTCGACTTGATTAATGAGCCGAAGAGGCCTACGGACAAGCCCCTTCGTCTTCCTCTTCAGGACGTTTACAAGATCGGAGGCATTGGCACTGTGCCGGTTGGTCGTGTTGAGACCGGTGTCCTTAAACCTGGCATGGTTGTCACCTTCGGCCCTACTGGGCTCACCACTGAAGTCAAGTCAGTCGAGATGCACCACGAAGCCCTACAGGAAGCTCTCCCCGGCGACAATGTCGGCTTCAACGTGAAGAATGTTGCCGTCAAGGATCTGAAGAGAGGTTTTGTCGCATCCAATTCCAAGGAAGACCCTGCCAAGGAGGCTGCCAACTTCACTTCTCAGGTCATTATCATGAACCATCCTGGTCAGATCGGCAATGGCTACGCCCCCGTGCTTGATTGCCACACCTCCCACATCGCAGTGAAGTTTGCCGAGATTCTAACGAAGATCGATAGGCGATCAGGAAAGGAGCTCGAGAAGGAGCCCAAGTTCCTTAAGAATGGCGACGCAGGGTTCGTGAAGATGATTCCCACCAAACCCATGGTCGTGGAGACATTCTCTGCGTATCCTCCGCTGGGCCGGTTCGCGGTGAGGGACATGCGTCAGACAGTGGCTGTCGGAGTGATCAAGAGCGTGGAGAAGAAGGATCCCACCGGTGCCAAGGTCACCAAGGCCGCCGCCAAGAAGAAGTAACCCCTGTTGTTTTAGTCGCTTAATTCGGAACAATGATTTAGATGCTGTTTTTGAGTTTTTGTCATGGATCAGTGAGGTTGGATTTTTGTTTGCTTCGAGGGTGTTGTCTAGGTCTGTGCTGCTCCCGAGCTGCTCGAGTAGGTATTTCTTCGTGTGTAAGCTTCCATTAGTTTAATGGTTATCAATGGTGTTCTAGGGCCTTCGTGGTCGTGAACTAGGACTTGTTGATCGCAATCTTCTTCTTCTTGGTCGCCTGCTCTTCACTGAATTCCTTGGTCGACAGTCCTCTGTCCTCCCTCGTTTGCTACTTCCGGTGTCGATGTCAATGTGGAATCAGAAAGGGAGAAGAAGACCTTCTTGACCCTCGAGGTTCTTCTTGCCTCCGGGCTCCGTGCTGGTGCCGCTAGGGAGGACAGAACCGTCTCGCCGCAGCTCGCCTCACGCGTTTCCTGCTCTGTCGGCATGCATCTATCGAGTCCTTGGGATGCTCTTTGGCCGACACGTAGGGGAAGGTTGACTGGCCAGGTCTGAACTTTGTAGAATCGGGAGAGGAGCGGTCAGTTTTGGTTGCTTTTGAGTTAAATATACCGTATACATGTATATATAATATTAGATTAGTTTGATTTTTTTTTTAAAAAAAATTTAGGTTATGCCTTTGAGTTATGGTATTAAACATAAAAAAATCAAATAAAAAATTTTATTCTGTGCACGATATGTCGCATAATGTCCTTAGGGTAATAAAATCATGCCTATATAATAGGCAAAAATTAAAAAGGTATTTTTTTTTCTAAATTGATTTTTTTTTTCAAAGAGCATCTCACTACATTATTTAATTGTGCATAATTACTTAATTATCCTTTAGTATGATTATTATTCTTGTCTAAATTTTAAATCAATTGGATACATTATAACAGTTATAAATATAATGTAGTAATTATGATTTTATAACTACTATAATATAAATATTAAACAAACAAATTGAATCCTGTAGGTAAATAAAAAATATTCATAAAAATTCATCCAAAATAGAATAGGCCGACCTAATTTTTACTTAAAAAAATACTCTATAATACAAAGACTCAAATTTTAATCCGTTGATTAGTCATTGCCCCGGCAACCCTATATGGCATATCTCCCGTTTAATTATTAAAATGAATCATGTTCATAAGTAATTATAAAAATAGCTTGAGTCTACTGTTTAATGAACCGCCTCGCCCGTCACCGCTCTAAATCAACGAGCCTGGTATTAGTTATCGCTCTCTCCAATCAGCAACAGCTGCTCACGCGTCTTGGACCGCGATTTGACCCGAACTCGGACCGAATTCTCCTCGACCCGACTCCGTTACACCTCCCCTCTCTTTCCTTACGACGGTCGTCTTCCAGTAAATAATTAATCGTGCCGTGCCGTTATGTTTCCTTACTCATCGCCTCTGCTACATGAAACTCCAAACACGCAAAACTCGTCGATAATTGCCTTTCAAAACGGACCTACAACTGTCCACCAATCAGATAGATGATGTAGGAAGGCACGCAAGGCGTTGCGTGTTTGTCTGTTTCTTTCTCTCGGTGTCGTTGCGGCGACCGTGTTCGGTGGCGGACCACGGAGGCCCATTTCACACCTCTTGAAATAGCTTTGACCGCGTGATCAAGTGCACCTTCAGACGTTGTTCTCGTTATGGATCAACGGCGGATTATGCTTGGCAGACCGACCATGTCTAATTCTATGAGACGATCTCAACTGTAGAAATTCGCGTGCTTCGGAAGTAAACGTGTTCTGAAGGATAGGTAGACCGTTGTGCAGGCGATATAAATACCGCTATTGAAAATCGGGGAACGGCATTGGGAGCCGGTGGAGAAGGCGATGTCGTGCTCCTTTGCGATGGCGAACTCGCCGGTCTTCTCGCCGTCGCGTCTCTCGATCTCTTGCAAGGGATCGCCGGAGAAGGTGTCCGTGAATCCGAGCTCTCCCCTTGCGTCCCCTCCGTGCGCGTCGTCGCCGTTCCGACAGCGGTTCGAGAGAGCGGCCAGCGGGCTGCGGGAGATCAACACCGGGATCGGCGCCTCCCGGATAACCTTAGATACGTCTTCTCCTCCTCCTCCGTTGCGTTCGTCTGCGTCCGGTTCGCTGTTGAAGAGGAGGAGGCCCGCTCGGATTGATATCCCGTTGGTGGATGCGTTGCCGCTTGCGACCGAGGATTCGGATGATTGGAGGGAAGTGGAGGCGCAGAGAGAGAGTTATGCGGTGTGTTGCAGGCGGGGAAAGAAGAGATTGGTGATGGAGGATCGGTATAAGGCAAGCTTGGGCATCGATTCGGATCCCAAATTGGTAGGTGTCTTTCCTAGGATTTCTCTCTTTATCCTACTTTTCGAATTTCGAGTAATTGCGAAGAAATTGGTAGGTGTCTTTCCTAGGAAGCAGAGCAAGAAATGGATTTTCTGGATTGGAGAGAGTTCAAATGAGCGAAAGATAGGATCTTTTTTGTTCTTTGAAATGGCTAAGAAGTATAGCGTTACATAAGTATATATTTTTTGCAGAATGGAAAGCCTGTCAAATCCTTTCTTGATAATTGAAATTTGACTTAAATTTGCAACTTTGGACATCTATGAATTTGCTAATTAAGATTTTCCTGAATTGTTTACTAAAGGATGGTTAATTCGTTGTCTTTGTAGATCCCTGGCCTTGAATTTGATTTCTTATTTCTCCAATGTTTCTAGGGTTACTTTGGCCTTTTTGATGGCCATGGAGGTAAGGGAGCTGCTGAATTTGCTTCGGAAAAGATGGGAGAGTACATTGTAGGCGAAGTGTTGTCGAGCAGCAGTGAAGGCTTCAACGATGTCAATCAAGCTGTTTGGAATGGATACTTGAAAACTGATTCAGAGTTCCTGAAGGAAGGAATGGATGGAGGGGCTTCCTGCGTCACTGCCTTGCTTAGAGGTGGCATTCTGGTAGTGTCCAATGCTGGTGATTGCCGTGCTGTATTGTGCCGCGCTGGTAAAGCAGAGGCCCTCACATCTGATCACCGCCCTTCTCGTGAAGATGAAAGGCAACGAATTGCTAGCACCGTAAGTATCCTATCTGTAAAATTTTGTCTAGATTTGTTCTTCTAGTTGTTTCGTAATATCTTTAGAAAATACTTTTGGAGTAATTACTGAATATTTTCCTTTAGAATCATGCTATTTTTCTTTTGGGAGAATACTGCATTGCTTTACTTAGCCAGTTTGACCACCCTTATATTTAAGGACTTTCTTCTCAAGGAGATGAAAGCCACCAATCTGAGACCTCATAAGCGTGCATCTTCGAATCGATTCTTGTTTTTTTTTCCCTTCTACCTTAATGCCATAGTAGTGTTAGACACAAGTCATGACCTTCTTTAAGTTAGTAATCTCAGGGTAAGGAAAGCTAGACTATAGTTTGTTCTGGGGGAAAAGTACTTTCATAGAATGCTAAATCAGCTAACTCTATGGTTCAACAGAACAGTGGTAGGTGTGATCGTTCTCAACTCTTGGTAGAGGGTGAGTTTTGTATCAGCTGCTCAGAAGAAACTTAAACTGATTGAAAAACAAAACTTTCATACATATATCATTCACAAGGTGCCTCACAACGTGGTGTATATCTTATAGAGGGATAATATCCTGGTAGCCTATCCCAAATAGTTGGCACTGACCTGGTTTTTATTTTATTTTATTTTTTTTATTTGTTGTTGTAGGGTGGGTATGTTGATTACTGCCGAGGCACATGGCGATTGCAAGGTTCCTTGGCAGTGTCCAGGGGAATTGGAGATTCACATCTGAAACAATGGGTGATAGCAGAACCAGAGACACAAATTACTACGATTGAAGCTGAATGTGAGTTCTTGATTTTAGCATCTGATGGACTGTGGGATAAGGTACAACATCATTATGGGGTTTCTGTGAAACACATCCTTTATGGAACTCTTTGGTGTGGATGTTAATACATTCATTTTAATTCTTTCCAGGTTAGCAATCAAGAAGCTGTAAATATAGCTCGACCATTTTTTCTTGCTGATGATGGCGAAGCACTGTTAGGCGCTTGTAAAAAACTCCTGGATTTATCTGCTTCAAGAGGTTCGCTTGATGATATTAGTGTCCTAATTGTAAAACTACAACATTTCGTTTGAAAGAAGATTAGTTCATCTCGATCTTACCTCTGTCTGACAACGATACACAGCTTATTTAGAAAATTCTTTGATTCTTTCGGATTTCATAGCCGTAGCAGGATGATTATTTAATTCGAATGTAAATTGATATGTACTATTCCACGAAGGAATACAAATAAAACTATACTTTGATTACTCATCTGATGCAAAGTCTGACTCAACTGTCTTCATTTAGTTGATATATTAAATGTGTTGTAGAATTATCTTCTGTCCTCATCAAACCAGACTGTTTGCCATTGGAAGATTGTCTTCCTTTATTAGTACGTGAGAATTTGAAAAATGCTTAAAACCTACAACTGTTTCTGTTGAAAATTCATTTGAATTTTTGTTTATTTTTTCGAAGGAAAAAACAAATCATATTATTAGATTAAAAAATTGATAGAGAGCAATTCTTATATAGTTAAGTTAAAAAAAAATCATAAACTCTATAAAAAAAAAAAAAGGAAAAATCCAAATTACCTTAAAAACTATAAACAAATAAACATATAATCTAGCATTCTCTATCAAACTCATAATGCTACAGCTACAAGCATTGAGAGTTTGTCGGATAAGAAACGAAAACGCGAAGCGAAATATGCCTTGGTAAACATATCAGCAATATGTAGCTTTGAAGGAACAAAAGGCAATGTGATGATGTCAATCTGAAGATGGTGATGAGTAATGTGACAATCAATTTCAATATGTTTCATCCGCTCATGAAAAATTGAATCCGTAGCGTCGGTACTGAAATCGACAGAAAATGATGTCGGAGCCGAAATCGGTAGGACAGAAAATAGATGTCAGCATCAAAATTAACACCAGCAGGACAGAAAATAGATGTCGGCGCAGAAATCAATAGCAACAGTAGGAGACGAAAATAGATGTCGGCGCAGAAATCAATAGCAACAGTAGGAGACGACAGCGGTAACAGGAAACAATAACAAGGGACGGTAGAAAAAATTAGATCAGAGAAGGAGAACCGCTCTGATACCATGTAAAAATTAAGAAAAGTAAAAAACTAACCATATTATTAGATCTAAAAATTGATACAGAGTATAAGATCTTATATAGTTAAGTTAAAAACCCCTAGACTCTAAAAAAAAAAAAAAGTCCAAATTACCCTAAAAACTATAAATAAATAAATATAAAATCTAACAATTTCAAGTTTTTTTTTTTTTTTTTTAAAGTCTAACATCCTCTTGGTTTACTAATATCAGTTTTATACAAGACTGCAATTTATAGGAAATGGACGATACGCATCTACTGATTCCATAACGACAGTGAGTATAGTTAATTTTATTCATTGCAAATGAGCCATCAGATCCTCCTCTTTAGAAAACCTGATTTATAGGCCATTGCATAAACATATATCTCATACCCCAACATGCATGGATCTCAGATCAGCTGCCCTCATGGAATCCTTCCGTAGAACGGATTCGGGACTTCGAAACCAGGGTTCGGAACAAAGGTGTCATCACCTCCAGGAAGATACTGACTGTTGGCTGCAGCGGGGCCACTGTGGTCTAAATCTCGGAACCAACCCCAGCCCCCAAAGCCAGGGAACTGCACAGTTTCTTCCTGCCTCAGTCTCTCATCCTCCTTCACTGTGATTGCTGGTGCACTACGCGCAGCGAGTGTAAGCTCAGCGAAGGACAACATGCCCAAGAAGACTAGCAGAAAGGGAAGAGATGGTGAGCTTGCCATTTTGATCCTTCGAAAGAAGAAATGGGTATGCGTGTGCATGGTTTAGCAAATTGTGGAGCCTTCATATAAGTGAAGAGTTACAAGAGTTTGGTGAAGAAATGAAGGTGATTAATTCTTTTGCTTGCTTTTAAGCTACTATGGTTGCATAGCAATTTATCCAACCAACAACTTTGCAAGGCTAATTGATGCTCCATTAGATCAAATTGTCCTTTTCTAATAAGAAGATCGATACTAAACACTACAGTTGTTTTAAGCTCCAACTAAAATTGAGGTGTGAAGAAGAACTCTACCAACCTAACTTGGAAGCTCGATATCAAAAGTATGGACTTTATTTATGATTATGTTTCCTTTTTGATACTTAGATGGACCACCCCACCTAGATGGATTGATTGAGAAAGGGAACTGAAAGATAGGAGAAGGCTAAAATGGAAAAGGGCCTTCACATAGAAATCACATGAAGGCTCTTTCTTTAGCCGAAAGATTCAACCTTGATTTAGTTTTAGTCATTCACAAGTAGATGCAACAAGGGTGGATCGAGTGATTTCACTGTGCTAGGGGCAAAGGAGCCAGGTGTTGTGTAAGCAGATTGATTTGGTTGAGTAGTGTGAAGATTGATTTTTCTATCGAATCCAGTCTTATTTGCAAATTGGATAGGCGGACCGAAGTGTTCGAACTGAAGATACCAAGCTTGATGAGCAAATTGAATTGATCCATCGAATTGAGAAAGCCATGATATGCAAATTAGTTCTCTAAGGAGTCTGACTAAACTGAGAAAGATTAACTAAGCTGGTCAGACAAAATGATTCTGGAAGATTAACTAAGTTGGTCGAACAGAATGAGTCGAGTGTGACAGAACTATTGATAAGGTGAGCATATAATACATGTCAAGCATGTCAAATAGACCATTTTCCTAACACTTTGCCATGCCTTGAGTTAAATTTTCTCTAATGTCAAATACTCAATAGGTAGCTCTTTCATCATCTAAGTTTATAGAATTTTCTTTATCAACTCGCAATTTACAATACTAAACTTAGGTTGTCACCGGCAAAACGAAAATGCTAATTTCATCAAAAAAGAAAAAAAAATTATTTCTTTTCTCTCAGAAAATTTTCTGGTAATATCAATTCTGTTAACTCAATGAGTTAAATTAATTTTCAAATTAAATAGTATATAGTTTCTTATTTTAGAAAATAAATACATAAATAATTCTCCTTGCACATATAATATGTTATTGGCGAGTGCTATTTGAGTTGACTATGATTTGACAATTTGGTTGTGTCGAAAAGTAATTCATATATTTTTATAATAATATAATATTATCTATTTTAGATTTAAGTCCTTGTGACTTTATTTGTAGGTTCTATTCAAAAATAAAATCTCACTTTAATAGAAATTTCTTACACCTTTTAAATTTATGATTTTTTTCATATCCTTTTCATGTAAGATTTTGATTAAGCATCCGTCACTCTGACCTGCTCTGAGCTTCTTGTAACTTCGTTCAAAATCATCCCACGTAATATCTAATTTAGTCTATCTGATTATGATATTATTTATTGAGATCAAAAGAATTCATATATCTCCATAATAATATTATATTTTCTATTTTGAACTTAAGTACTCACATTTTTATTTTTTAACTCTACCTAAAAGATCTTATCATATAAATATCTTATATTCTTTTAAGTTTATGATCTTTTCGTATCCTTTTAATATGGGATTTGATAGGACTTGCGTGTGTAATTGTGTTTAACTCTGCTTTTGCTGAAGCACACGACGGAATCTCACTCTGTAAGGATGATTTCCTCCCTCTTTCATTCAAAGCAGACACACTCTTCCTGCCCAAGTCAACAACATGAGTGAACAAAACATTCAACACACCGTCACTAAATCAGAGTCTCATCATTTTCATTAATATCAAAAATATAAAACAAATATGCATGAACAAATTTTAAGCTCAGCAAATTTAAGAATAAGTTTAAATATAAATAATATCAAAGGATGTAAAATAAGCATACATAAATTTTAAGCTAAACAAAATAAAGAATAAATTTAAATACAAATCAATTATATATATATATATATAGACTTGAGCTCGATAAATTTTAATTAATAAATAAATAATTAAACTTGCTACATGCTAATTGATTTTATAACAAACAGGCTCGGACACCATTTAGTTCGTCTTGGCTTGGCGAGAGGTATCATTCAATCAATAAGAAAGCAGTAGCTTTTGGAATTGTCTCTTTATATACAAACCTCGTCAGTTTCTTAAATCCATACCACACATTTGTAGGAAACAAGACTGACAGCAGTAGCCAGCAAAAGTACATGATGTTGAAAAGATTTGGCTCTTATTTCAGCTTGAAATTGATCATATGAAGCCCTACATGATACTAACCATTCCTGTTTGGACTTTGGAGCAACAAAACAATACAGCGACTGCTAGTTTAACCACAAGTCCTTTGTTTCGATTATCTGCAACATGGACTCCTTCAATGGGAGATCACAGTTATCTCAGTTTTTGGCTTTTTGTTGAACTGTCATGATTGATTTGTCATCTTGACTGGCTTGTGCTGATGGTTCTCCAACGAGGTAAACATGAAATTGCCTGTGAATATAGCTTCCTTGTCTGTCCATTTGGGTCATGTATAGTGAGATCAGGAATCACTGCCAATGAATGCATTGCCTAGAGATGAAGTTACTAATTTTGAGTGAGTTGCAATACCTGTCAACAGTAGACAAGTTGATTCCCTGCGGGCGTATCTGGCCATGGCCTAGAATCGAAGAGCATCACAAAGTCATCTCAGTGAGTAGTAGATAAGTACAACTCAATATGGGAAGGTTGTCGTTGCTGCTCATATCACGTATCATAAGGAAAACCAAATTAAGAACATACCTGGACAGGTGCTGCAGCCGCATCATTCGATGTCCTAGAACCATCTTCAGAGAAAACATTTCTAAAATGAAAATAGTTATTATTCGTGTGAAGCTTTTGCCAGACATGGAACTCATTAAAGAGATATTATGCGTGTCAAAATTACCTCTAGAAGACCAAATTGAGTATTAATATACTCCTATTAGTTATTAGTTATTAATATGCATCTGGATCCTTTCTGCCTATTCAGCTCGATCGAATACAAAATCATCAATTAAACATGACAAACAGGGAGTAAATGATGGATGATAGTTACCATAAGATCCATTATACTTTCCAATTTGAGTGAAAACATGTAAAAACAAGCTTTCAATAGATTAAATTCTAGACTTCTCAATTATACGAGACTAAAACTAACAATTAAATGAATCACCAACTTTGATTTTCAACCGTGAGAAGTAATCCTCTTAAAAAAAAAAAAACAGTCCGGTGCACGAAGTGGGATCCCAGGGAAGGATCCATTGTACGTAGCCTTACCTGCTTTTTGCAAGAGACTGTTTCCAAGATTTGAACCCATAACCTTTAGGTAACAAAACAACAACTTTACCGTTGCACCAAGACTCCCCTGAGAAATAATCCTCTATCTAATGTTAATCATAAGGATAAGAAACACATAACCATACAATCAAGATGCAACTAAAAAGTGTGTCCACATAAGCCTCTTATATGGCAGCATAGACTTATGCAGAGAAGACCGGCCTGCATGGACTTATGTCTAGTATTATGCAGACTGAATAATCAGTTTTAGCAAATAAAAATAGCATATTAAACATATTATTTTTCTTTTATATGGAATATATCAGTTGGATATCATACATTGCTATGTGTTTAATATGTGAAAATAACAAATTTGATTAAATTTGTTGTGCTTTTGTATTACATGGATTACTTAGTTTCATATGCAAAAACATAAGGAATTTGTCTAACTATTTTAATGCCTTATGCAGTGACTATATCACATACTACTGTTGCCAGCCTTACGTGTAATCACATCTAAAAATTTATGACTGACCCACAAATTCTCTCAATTGAGATAAATGTTACTACCTGAGGAGCAAAATATTAACTAGCGTGTTGCTATGGGACGCTTATGATATTGTCCACTCTATTTGAATTTTTATTTAAGAATTCATACTTTCTTCCCTGACCATTTTATGACCTACAACACACCACTTCATCTTATAATTAACAAGTCTTTAATCAATGAATTCTTTGTAGTCATTATACTGGCATAAGCATCAGAAATCATCTGACTTGTAAACTCCACACGCGAAGGGGTTTATTAATGCATTTCTCTTTCAAAAATTTTAAATCCTCAAATCACTAGACTTAAAACTTGTACATATTTTTCTGCCACTCCAAATTCTTTTTCTGTTGGATATCAAGGAGGCAAAACCTAATTAAAGTTTTTGAGCTTTTTCAAATTTTGCCAAGACATATCACTGAACTGAAAACTTGTACATATTTTTTAGACAATCCCAATTCTTTTTCTGTTAGATATCCAGAAGGTAAAACCCTAATTAAAGCTCTTAAGCTTTTTCAAATTTTGCCAAGACATAAACAGTCAGTCAATCCACTTGTGTTGATGCTTGAAGTTGTATCTTCCTGATTCCAATTAACATTCATCTTTAGTTCTTGGGCTTACTATCTTACCTTGTTAAATTTAATTAAGCAAGCATTTTGTCAATATTTCCCTGATAAGAGTAAACATTAATGACCAATAGTTTGCTTTCTGATTTGATGTGGAAATTTCACCAGTTCAGGCTGATAACAAGGCTCTCACTGGTCCAACATGCAGGAATTTAGTAAACAAATATCTTCGAGACATGTTCCTGTTGTGACTAATAATAACACCACTTTTTATCCAATAACAAAGATATATATGATGTTTAGGTAAACGCTGCCATTTAATGGTAAGTGTCCTCACCAAACTCTCATCCATCTAGCCTGATGTTTTCTTTTCTTTTTTTAATATAGATCTCAATGACAAATCACACACCATGTCGAAGCACAAAGCCACAAAGAATTATTACTATGAGCAGTGGCCATTTAGAGATGAATAAGAGGAGAATAAGTAGCTAACCATAGAACAAAAAGAAAAAAGAAGTCCCATTGGTCACCTTTCTTCTGATCCATGATCCACTTATGGCGACAAAATGCAAAAATTAACATGTTACCTCCATATGGAAGTAGCAAGATCATCTAGTTTAGCATCTGGAACCATTGCAGAATCATATGCAATTAAATTTCCATAAAATATCTTCTCCAGGTTCTTCATCCATTTTGTCAGTAACAAGTTGACCTACATTCAACCAGGACAAGAAAAATATATTATCAATCCACAGATAGAAAATTCATGCAAATATTTTGGTAGCATTATCACACTTGGATCACTTTCCTATAATTGAAGTTTATATGTTACTGCTGGTCCTAATTGAAATAGCCAAATAGGCACATAAAATCAAGCATAATCTCTTTTGGCAGAAGCCTATGTTGGTTTTGGCATCCCATATAAGCAAATGCAACTAATTTTGTCAGTGCCATCCTTCATTTTAACCAAGTTTGAAAGATATATACAAGGCATTGTTTTAATAAGGATTTAGTGACTGGTTCTTGTTTTTTTGTCTTATTTAAATGCTACTTTTAGCATTTAGGAAAGCAGTAATAGAGTTCCGCAAGAATAATATATAAAGATGGTAAACAACCTCCTTTATAATCCATATGGCTTCATCACAACAAATCAGTATTGGTCAACATAATAAAAGAACAGTAAGAAAGTACCTTGTTCACTAGTTTAATCTCTAACAAGTAAATACACAGCTATTTGCATAATTTTTCACCTTTTATCTCGTTTGAACTTTTGCTGTATGAATTTTGACAGAATCCATTAGATATATATATCAAGACATTCTATCACTCGGGATAACGATACAAACATAGAAGTGCAAGCTTGAATTAAATGCAATTTTCATTTGACTATATTTTGGTGGGAAATTGTCAAAAATATATCACTAAATTATCTTGTATTGAGAATAACGACGACAACTAACCCCAGCCTTGAAAACTCTTAACTCCAGATCATGATTGTAAATCTCATACAAGAATTGCCCAAATTCTGTTCCATCCTTCCCCTCTTCCTTCAAGCGGTGTAAGATGAGCCACATGTGAAGCACAAGTAAGGAAAATGTAGTTTTAAATGTTTTCTCCAAGTGAAAGGCTGCATAAATTTTGAAAATATATTTCCAATCAGTTTATCAGAGGTTCCCTATAATAACTATATAGTTTATCTCAGAAGGTGCATTGTCTGACATAGCTGATCACAGATGAAGGCCAAAGAAGATAAGCAGTTGCTCAACTTCCATGAAGAAATGGAAAGTGGTAACAGGGTAGAAACAATTGGTAGTTTATGCAGAGTGGAAAGTAGGAAATAAACTCAATCACATTCCGTTTTGAGATGTTTACGGCTTTACGCTCACAGAAGATATTATTATGTAAACTGAAAATCTGCAATGCTATAAAAGAAACTACATCTTCCATGGAGGTAAAGAAATATTACAATGCTCATATAAAATGATATCTTTCATCATGGATTAGAAAACAGTGTCAAAAGCTGCACAAGGCATGCCACCTCCATTAGGATAATCTGGTTGGTAACTTTGTGCAGCAAATGATTACAACTATTTTTTTAATGCAATTCATCAAATTAAAATGTTACATATTTTCATACAAAGAAAAGATATGTGGAAATTTCACATCATAACGAATGCGTCATTATCAACATTCAACAGCCTAAAAAAAGAGTACACTAGTTTGTTTCTTAATTGGTATCACTTGCTCAAAAGATACAACATAGACATAAGTTGGACGAGCATTCAGGGGCTTTGACTTATCAGTTAGTTTTCATATCGGCTCATCAAGTTCAAAAGAAGCATGTGAATATTTACATGAGTATTGAGATGATAACCCTAAGTAATGTCAGAAGTATAGGCAGTGTGAATCTATAATCAAATAAAAAACTCTTCCTTCAAAAATGGCACTCTATTCATTTGACAACCCAGAAATTTACAAATTAAATTGAATACAACACCATTCACCACATGTTTACGATGCATCATGAACACATCGTGCCACCAAACACAAAACTCTCAACAAATGAAAAGTGAAAATATTATTGACCCAAAAGATAAATATATACAAGGGATCCTAATCCCTCTCATAAACTAGGAATGCACAGGATCTTTGTAAAAAGACCATTAGGTTATCCTAAAAAAACTCTGACTAACTAAAAGCCCTAACAATGTTAGTTTATCTACAGGCCAAGTGCTTATAAGACAATAAGTGATCCTATGAAAGGAATTATAAGAATGATATGTAACTTCTAAATCAAATATAGCAAGTTAAAGAAGCTAACAAGAACATGCATGCAACTGTTTGCAATAGATTATCTGTTTGACAATATTCATTTAGTAAAAAAAAAATAGCATGGAGAAAAACAAATGAAGATGAAGGCGGCACACCATCATAAATAGCAGACTTGTCGACTTGAGAAGTGATTCGTCGATAAACTATTTTTGCTCTTCTGATGGATTCACTCCGTTTGCTATAGAACAACATCATCTTCAGTATTATATGCTTGATGCCTTCAAATGAAGGCTCTGCTACTCTCAATGGAGAGTTGGGAGGTAAAGACAATGAGCATGGCCTAGACCAGAACAGAGAATTAAGTCTAACCTGTTAAAACAAGTTAGCATTCAGGACCAAGATGATATTATTGTCACAGAAAAGAAATAAAATCGAAGTTTATATTCAATGATGCACAATAAGAGTAAAATTTAGCCAGATCCATGCACATTTTTGTAAACTAAAGTACAATTTTAGCATGAACTCATAAAATGAAGTGAGCACTTCAACAGAATCAGAAATTCTGGAGCTGTATTTAGAGCCAAGTCAGTGAGAAGCCAGCTCAAGTTTGTGGTCCTAAGTCATCCAAACCAACAGTCCTGAAGAGATTTGTAACTATGCATTAACGAAATAAGTAGGATTGAGCTGTGTTCCAGTGTTACGGCTTTGGAACTGAATATAGACCTCTTAGCAAGCTACAAAAGTCAAAATAAACCATATTTTTGGGGGCATATGTTGAAATCTTGAAGATAGGGATTACAAATTATCAGCCCAATGTAAAGAATGAATCTCAAGTATTCAACCTCCATTTTTAAGTTGGAGAAACTAGAAAGGGATTTTCATTCCTTATGATCCTTTAGAGTAATATTTTAGAGTGATATCTTTAGGATCTAGTTAAGGTGTGTACCGTGGCTAAGGGTAAGCTATCAGCATAGGTTGATTGAATCCAGAAATCCAAACGTATAAGTTGATTGTAAAGTACTAAAAGCTCGTGAACAAGTCTTATTTATTTCAGCACCTAAAAGATGAATATATATAATTGGCAACGCTCTTACATCTCATTTCTTCCTTTTCTCCCCCGATCTACTATCTTCCCTGAACTTATTCCTATTTGAACACGTTAGTAGAAACTAAGAAACAGCAAAAGCACATAGCGACCCCAATCGAGACAGACAAAGTCCAGAGGCGGATAGCAAAAAATGGGAGTTCCGCGTCTACGATTACCTCTTGCTCGTTGAAAAGGCGGTTTGGGGGTGAAGATGAGGTTGCAATTGCGGCAGCCGGAGCGGCGCCACCGGGGCCACCGGTGGCGGTGATAGCCGTGGAGCAGTTCCGATGGAAGCGGCGAGCAACCGGAGAAGCTCCACCTACTCGTAAGTCTGTGGCGAGTTGGGAGGCAGCTCTTCCCCATCTCGCCAAAAACCTCGCCATGATGCGACAGAAAATTAGGGGGATTTCAAAATAAATAGGGAAGGGGATCTTCGCAGCCTTGGCAAAATTTTCAGCGGCGATGGGACTTACACAACCGTTGGATCGTAGCCGGCTTAAATTGAATACTTGTCGACTAAAAATAATAATAATAATATAAAAATAAAAATAAAAAGGCAGTTATAAGAGTGAGAATAAAATGACAACTAACTCTTATATTTTAATCATTTTCAAAAATACTCTCTATATTTTAATTATTATTTCTTAAGTAAAAATTGAGAAAGCACCATTTATTTTTAAGAGTACCCCATATAAAAAATAAAATAAAAAAGTATCAGATAAAAAGTCTTCAACTTAATTAAAATTGCTATATTACTATTATATTAAAATATTTTTTTATCAATTTAATTAAAATTATTTAAATTTAATAAAAATCATTTTAATTTTATCTAAATCATTTTAATATTACTGTAACATAATTATGGACGCAATTGCTATAAAGTCTACTAAATTAATTACTATAAATGGTATCAATTATGATTATAAGTATTAGTCTATTATAAATTATAACAATTATAACTATTACTATGAATTTGATTGAAAATTATTATTGATAGCTTTAATTATGTTATATTATTTAATCATGTTTAATTTAAATAATGAGAGATTTTTAGATAATGGAGTATGTCTGATATGAAAAAAAAATGAGGATATAATCTGGAAGTGATTATATTGGAAGCGTATGTTTTACGTGATTTCAAAATTAACAAAAAATTAAAATAAAATAATATTAAATTATGTTTTATTAATCTTCGTTAATTTGAACGCACCTGTCTGTTATAAATTTAAATAATTACGTGTACGAAATAAAAATATTTTTAAAATATAAAATAAGACAAAATACCATCCTAATATTTTTTTTAAAAAAAAAATGAACACCTTAGTCAAAATGCTCATTTATAAGTGTCAAGGAGCATTTTTTGACAGCCCGGCCTGTGATCCAGAATGTATTATATATGGAGAGTTTAAAAATTTTATAACATTGTATTATTTTTATGATACATCTATATTTACTAATTTATCCGGGTAGTTTGCCAATGAAAAAAACCATACCATCTGCATCTACTATACTAGTATAATCCATGATTCATAGTATAATGATAGTTCCTGTATCTACCTCTACCTTGCCCCTGCCAGTGAAAATAAAATATTTTGAATGTACTAATGTGATGAGATAGAATGAACATTGATTAGCTAGATTTAAAAATTATTTATATAATTATCTCTGAAAAACTTTTGCTATGGAATATTAAAATTCGTTGGAACATGTAGGAATATTAAGATTATAGACGAATGCCTTAATATTCTTCTATAAGCAAAAGTTTTTCTATGAGGAGATCTCTTGTGATTCTTTTATAATCTTAATATTCTTACATGTTCCAACTTTGATCATAATATTCCATTAGCTAGAGTTCTTTAAAGATAATTGATCGTGTCCGAGCGCTGAGTCGATGGACGCTCGGAACGTGACGTTCTTCGCTGTCTTTTGATGATGGTGTAGACTTTCGGCGAACCTGCAAAGAAGCCGAGCCGGGAGGGGTTTCCCGGCGACGACCCTCCAACGCTCAAGTCAGGCAATGAAGCAGAAGAGGAGTAACGCTACTGTGACTACAGTGATGATAATCGCATACCTCCGTCAAAGTCTGGGGGTCCTTATATAGGACCCCGGGGAGGCGTGAGCACGCTTCCCCAAACATACCTCAGTAGGATTGTGTCAGAAAAGCATGTTTGACATCATTCTGCAATCGTCCGAGCATATCCCGAATGTGACGGTGGAAACTTCCACCGTATGATACTCTATCCGCTCCGGCCGTCGACCATGCTGTTTGTCAGCGGCAGGTGTCTCGAGGATGAAGTTACCAGCTATCATTTTTGTCTCCTAGCGCTCTTACCGTTCCCGGGCCGAGCGAACCAGCCGCTCGGCGCTAATGGCTTCCGGGAATGCACATACCTCGGCCCGGGCGGGGAAGCTCTGCTCATGTGCTCGGATGGAATTGCGCCTTATTGTCCTGCGGCTCGGCTGAGTGCCCAGTTCGCCCGGCCCATAGACTCTTTTACTTTGAGCATCGAAAACCCGACCCCTGGTCGGGCTGTCTTTCGTCCGGTCCGGGAGACCCCTGGCCGGATGTCCGGTCGGTCGGATGCTCGTTCGGCCCGCTACTCCGCTCGGCACGACCTTGGGGTTGACCTTCTTGACCATTGACCTCCACGTGTCGTTGACCTCCCGCCAACGAGGTTCCTCCGTCCTTACCACCGGATCAATAATTATATAAATAATTTTTAGATTTAGCTAATCAAGACTCGTTCTATCTCATCACATCAAAAACTGCATTCAAGTTTTTTATACAAAATATTATTAGTAAGCCCCTCCCCTATGTTAAACAAGTTGGGCCTTGGACTCCCACCAATGTAAATGTTAGATCAGAAAATGGTCTAGTATTTACGGATCCGAGAATCTCTTTCCTCACAGTAGGTAATGTTTTCCAAAAATAGCCCATTTTTTGTACTATATTTCGGGCATGGATCCTCTGGTCCAGGATCTCTGGACCATCTCTGATCCCTGTTCATTCATTGGTTGGATGAATTGGATCCCACCTGTTTAACAGATGGGGTCCAATTCATCGACCTAATGAATGAAGAGGGCCTCTTTTGGTCCAGAAGTTTCTGGACCAGAGGATATGACCTCCTATATTTCATGTGTTCTCTCTATAAAATAGGACTATAGTATGTATTATATGTAGTGTAGATACAGATTTATGATTCAGAGAGAATTATAATAGCACCTTAGATGTACAGATCAAATCTTCCATCCTCAAATTTTTCTGTTCCCATGTCCCTTGCCGATCGGACGGACCAGATTACATCTTAAGGTATCATGACATCTTTAAGATGTGTGCAATATCTTTGTGATGTGCAAGACATCCTTGAGATGTAATCTAGTCCGTCCGATCTGCAAGGGGACATAGAGACAGAAAAATTTAGGGACAGAGGATTTGATCTCTTAGATGTAGATGTGTATGATTCAGTGAGAGCCCAATTGTGATGGGCTCGGATCCTCCCCCTCCAAGAATATGAGTTGTCTACCTTGAAGTATGGTACTCCGTCCATCTCTAGCTGAGTGGCTAAGTGGTTTGGCAAGGCATCCTTCAAAGGATCGCACTAAATTATTATTATTTTTATATATTTTAATAAAAAAAAATATTTTAGTAAAGAAATGCGTCTTTTAAGAAATATGAAAATTTTAAAGTCCAAGCGCATCCTTAGAAAAAATGCCAAAAAAAAAATGGCCTAAACCGGTGGAAATAAGTGCGCTTAAAGTCACACTACATCAAGTATCAAATAGATACAACACTAAACTAATCTCCATACTAAACTGTCATGATGCCCATTTGGGATAGAGGGAAGAAACATCACGACCAGCAACGACAAGTGGGAAAATCTCTCAGGGTTTCCACGGTGCAGGTGGCGGTGGGGGATCGGGAAACATGGCCGGAACTGATGAAAACATAGTGTTCTTGTCGAGTACTCCAGTCCTCTCCCCTGACAAGGCCACCAGGACAGCAACCAATCCAGCATTGCCGGCGAGAGTCGGCTCGGTGTAGTTGCGGTCGGACCGCACGTCTCTGAACCCGTCGTGCTTATCAGGTCCCGCCACCATTGCACCGATGATCGTGTTCGGATTTGCCTTCTTGGAGTCCCTCCATTTCCGCCCTCCTTTGCAGTCGTGCCGTCGTTCCCCGTTCTTCGGAATCGATGCTCCCCTATGATGAACACGCTTAGGGTACTCGGAGCCAAATCCTACGACGTAGCTCATGCGGTGTGGATTTCTACCCAGAATGTAATCGATCTGGAAACAACGCAAAGGAACTGCAGTTCAGTTTGCATCTCGAAATCTAGCAGAAGCTAATTAATGCATCGAACACGCTGACCTGAGAGCGAGCAAAGTCGCGCAAGGCACCGGCAGGGTAGAAGTCAGGGCCACAGTACCATCCTGGAATATCAGCTGCGTTGAGATAATCAGCGTAAAGCGTTGCGAGAAATGCTGCATTGACTACGTGCTGAAGGGGCGATGGATTTCCATGATTTAGATCGATCAAACCGCCTGCATATAATAAACACGATCTTGAGAAATTCTAGGAGGAAAGACAAAAGGTGAATTCGATCGCAAACCTCTGACCTTTTGTGCGATTGAAGGATTTGAAAACCGGTAGATATGAGCACATGATGTCGGCAGTTTGTTTGTGAAAAGTTCCCAGTATTTCTTCATACGGGTAACCTGGGCTCAGGAACAGTCTCAATCTACTAAGCAGTACCTATGGATAGATAGATAGATGTATGAAAGTGGTATTGAATTGTTTTCGAAGAAGCATAAACAATGGAGTTGTCACTCACTTGAGCACCAGGAAGCTTGTTGTCCCAGTTCAAAACTCCATACTGAGGACCGCCCCGAAATGCCCCAGCTCGTTGAGCTAATTTGGGATCAGTCGACACCGAAAGGCACGACGTATTGCCCGTCGCAAGGTACATCCATGCTCCGCCCCAAATAAGTTCATCGAAATTACTGGTTGAATTGTAGGAGGTCGCATCTCGTTGCCCGGTGTATATATTCTTGTGTCTGATGTCTTTGGATGCGAACTTCCAGAGAGTAGAGGCGCCATGGATGAGCTTCTTGGAGTAGGCGCTGTCGTCTTTGAAGACGATGGAGGCGGCAGCCAAAGCAGCCGCCGTCTCTGCCATGAGATCGGAGCACTTATCGCGACAGATAGCAACCGGCCGCGGGTAGTTAATGACCTCTGGCCTCATCCAACAGTAAGAGGAACCTTGCCCAACCTGCAAAAACTTACAGATTTTCAGCAACCCATTTAAGGTTCATTCATCCAAATTTGTTTGCTTTCCTTTACCTGTGCCACAATGTTATCGGTTGTGTCCGCGGAAGAGTTAAAGGTTTTGAGCAGGTAATCGACGCCCCACCTTATAATCTCCTTGACATGGTGGAGCTCTCCGGCTGCCTCGTACTTGGCACTGTATTCGATGACACTCCAACTGAGCATGGTCATGGCGAAGGAAGCAGGGAAGGTGAACTTGATGGCGTCGCCGGCGTCGTAGAATCCCCCGACGAGACTCTTCCTGTATGATTGGTCGGAGAGGCCATCCCTCATCCCGGAGTTCCCCCTCCAGGATACATTGTTGTGTTTGGGAATCGGTCCCGCTGAAGAAGAAATTGCGGGAAAAAAAGAACGTTTTTGCCGTCAAAACCAGAAGCAAAAAAAAAAAAAAAAAAGTTGTGAAGAGAACAATGAAGACTCACATCGCTGTGCGTTGAAGAACATAAGGGCCTTGTGGAGAGCGAGCGTGTAGTTATCCGGCGGCGGCACAGGGCGGTGGTGCCGGGGGACAGTCTTGACGACGACGGCACTGAGTCCTGCGAGCGCAGCGGCCACGACAACGGCGCCGACGATCCATAGGAAGAGCTTGTGGCTAACGAGGAGGCAACCGAGGTCGACGTACTTCGTCTTCTTCTTCCCGTGGCTCCCCGGCGCCGCGAGGAGCCAACTCTTCTGGGTCTCGTCCAGCTGCCGCGACGTCATCGACAGCGCCCCGGGGTCGAAATCGAGGTTGCGGCTGCGGTCGTCGTCGGTGGCGGAATCAGCGTGCAACTTCAGAGGCCCGCCCCAGGGGTTGCGGACGTACATGCTCATCCTTCCGGCGGCGCCTCGCCCAAGACGGGACCTTTCACTGCTCTCTCCGCCACTCCTTGCCCTGAGACAACAGCGAGACCGCCAAAATCCGAGTTTGAAAGAGGGGAAGAGAAAAACAACGAAAGGTGAGGCCTTTATGCAGGTTTTGCCATCGATTTACCAGTTGGCCAGCTGGAACAGTAACCTCGGAAGTCGAGAGATTGAAACAGAGACAAGCTAAAGGAATTCGAGGAATGGAAAAGGGAAGTTTTTAGGGAAAATAACGCCCATCTTTTTCCAAGACATTAAAAGGAGGGCAACGCCATTTTTTTTATTTTTAAAAAAACACCTTCTTTTATGAATAATTTTGATCTTCTATTTTTTTTTTTAGATACAAAGTTGAAAGGCCCCAACATGGCAGATAAATTGCAGAGTATGTTTTGTCTAGAAATTAGATATCCAATAAAATATTTTATATCTATTAAAAATTAATCACTTACAGGTACCAACGGTTTCAATCAGACAAATAATTTTGATACTACCTTAACTAATCTACTCAAAGTTTCAATTTTATTATCAAAATAATTTAGGGATAAAATAGATATTTGGAGAAAAATCAAATGCACTTTCCAAATTAATCAAATCATGAGCAGGATGACCCTTCAGATATTTTATTTTAAGAATATAATAGTCATTGTAAAGGTATCTTCAATGTAAGGTTTATGAGAAATTTTTAAAATCTGAAAAATTAAATAAAAAATCTCGAATCATTATAGAGGTAAGGTGTGAGGTTTGAGATTTATAATTTAAGAGCAATAGTAAAAATACAAACATGTTCTTTTATCTTGAATTTGATACAATATGCATGAAGTTATGCAACTCATACTATGAATTGGATCATAAAAAAATTCATAAGGAGATTTAATCATTGGAGATATTTCAATAAATTTTCATATTATTAATATAACATATTGGAATCTTAATTGAGTATGCACTAATATATAAAAGTTACCGGATAATTGATACAAATGTATAATATTTAATATAATAATGTTATATTGTAGCGGCTAGTTAGTAATTTCTATGCATTATAATTATTTTCAAATAATTTTAATCAATTATTTTGATATAATAATATTGGGTGTTTATCGTATATGATTAAGCTTTTAATGAAATAATTATTTTTTTCACATTATAATAACTACCGAATAGTTTCTACACATTTAACTAAATACTAAATCTCAAAATGTTAAATTCTAAATTTTAAACTGAAATAATTAATTTTTTATATTGTAGCAACTATAACATTATAACTCAATTCTAAATTTTAAAATTAACAATATTAAATCATAAATTTTTAATACTGTTATATAAAAATATTCTTACTAATTTGATCAAATTTATTTTGAAGTAATTGTAACAGTTAGTTTTTTCATTACGGACTGTAATAGCTACCGTTGAATAAAAGGAATTTTAGGGATAAAAGGGCGTCTTTCTCTTTAAAAATAAAAAGACGTCATTTTAATTAACATAGATATTTTAGTTTTATGAAAATATTTTAATAATAAAATAAAATTTTAAAGAAGTTTTGACTTTAGAAAACATAGGTAGGGAGCATTTGGACTTGAGAAAATTTTTTAACCATGATTTACAAATCATATTCAATCAATACGACGACAAAGTAAAAAATAACAATCAACTACAACAAACTTAACGGCCACCACGTCATCACCTAACTGTCAACCTCGATTTCTACCTCAGGATGCAAACGTCTGACTCACCGATCTCCCCGCCAAAGTCACCGGCCAGCACAGCCTGCTCCTCCTCCTCTCGTGCAGATTTAGCCGGAGGACGTGTGAAACGACGCAAGCTTTCCCACCGGTGTTCGCGCTCCACACTACTCTCTTCTCACTATAAAAGAGCACCCCTCTTCGTCTCCTCCACTCACACTCTTCTTTTTCTCCTCCTCTCCCTCTCCTTAATTCTCCGTCGATGGCCTATTCGATGTCGCCGACAACGCTGTTGATGATGTTGCTGAGTCTCCTCCTCGGCGGCGTTCTCCCCGAGGACCCTTACCTCTACTTCACCTGGAACGTCTCCTATGGCACCATCGCTCCCCTCGGCGTCCCCCAGCAGGCCATCCTCATCAACGGCGAGTTCCCCGGCCCCAACATCAACTCCACCACCAACAATAACGTAATCGTCAGCGTCTTCAACAACCTCGACGAGCCCCTCCTCTTCACTTGGTCCATTTCCACTTCTCTGTTTTTTTTTTTTTTTTGTTTTGTTTTTCCGGCGGTCGAGTTCGCTGTGTTTCTTAATCGCCCTGTTCTCGATCACGAACAGGAATGGGATTCAGAACCGGAAGTTTACGTGGCAGGACGGTGTGGCTGGGACCAATTGCCCGATCCTGCCGGGGAAAAACTTCACGTACCATTTCCAAGTGAAGGACCAGATCGGTAGCTTCGTTTACTTCCCCTCTCTCGGGATGCAGAAGGCGGCCGGCGCCTTCGGCGGCCTCCGCGTGAACAGCCGCCTCCTCATCCCGGTGCCCTACGATGACCCCGCCGACGACTACACCCTCCTCATCGGCGACTGGTACACCAAGAGCCACAAGATCCTGGAGAAGACGCTCGACGCAGGGAAGCCCATCGGCCGTCCCGCCGGCGTCCTCATCAACGGCCACTCGGGCAAGGACGCCTCAGGCAACGACGATCCGCCACTCTTCTTTATGGAGGCCGGCAAGACCTACCACTACCGCATCTGCAACGTCGGACTGAAGGTGACATTAAATTTCCGGATGCAATCGCACTCGATGCTACTGGTGGAGATGGACGGGTCCCACACGGTACAGAACAGGTACGACTCCCTCGACGTCCACATCGGCCAGTGCCTCTCCGTCCTGGTCACCGCCGACCAAACTCCCGGCGACTACTACGTGGCGGCCTCCTCGAGGTTCACTAAGTACAGCATCTCCGCCACCGGGATCATCCGCTACAACGGCTCTAACACCCCGCCGTCGAAGGACGTCCCGCCTGCGCCGGAAGGTTGGTCGTGGTCGTTCAACCAGTGGCGTTCCTTCCGGTGGAACCTCACCGCCAGCGCCGCCCGCCCCAACCCGCAGGGCTCCTACCACTACGGAAGCATCAACATCACCCGCACCATAAAGCTAGTCAGCTCCACCGCGAAGGTCGACGGGAAGCGGCGGTACGCGCTCAACGCGGTGTCGCACGAGGACACCGCCACGCCGCTCAAGCTCGCCGAGTACTTCGGCATCGCCGGCAAGGTGTTCCAGTACGACATCATCGGCGACGAGCCGCCGCAGGATACCTCCACCATCAAGATCGCGCCTAACGTATTGAACATGACGTTCCGGACGTTCGTGGAGGTGGTGTTCGAGAATCCGGAGAGGACGACGCAGGCGTACCACATCGACGGCTACGCCTTCTTCCCCGTCGGGATGGGGCACGGGTCGTGGACGCCGGAGAGCAGGAGTCTGTACAACAACATGGACGCGGTGAGTAGGCACACGATCCAGGTGTACCAGAGATCGTGGTCGGCGGTCCTGATGACGTTCGACAACGCCGGGATGTGGAACCTGAGGTCGGAGCTGTGGGAGCGGCGGTACCTCGGGCAGCAGCTCTACTTCACGATCCAGTCGCCGGAGCGGTCGCTGAGAGACGAGAGCAACATCCCTGACAACGCGCTGCTCTGCGGCGACGTCGTCGGCCTGCCGAAGCCGCCACCCTACGTCTAACGGTTCCGACGAGGCTTAATTAAGTAGTGTTTAATCGATAAGAAAATTAATTAATTACTAGGGTGACATGAGAGTTATTTTATTATTTTACGATTGCCCTTTTTTATATTTATTTATTATTTTTTTTAGCCATCATATGGCAAAATAATTTCTCGGACTTTACCGAGATTAATTCTTACTCAACTATGTAAACATGTCATGTAATAATCAACTCGGCTATACGTTTATTGTTTGAGGTGGTGAGGATGATTAGTGTTAATGTGTTATGCTTATGGTCGGTGTGAACCTGGGCTTCTGTGAAACTGAGAGTTGGGATGGAAGTGATTTGAGTGCTTTTATTCTGACTTACTCAAGGTGTCCGGATTATTTTCAGGCGCTCCGACTCACTTAGATTCGTAATACAGTACTGTAAGTGTGAAAGTCTAGTCTATATATATATATATATATATATATATATATATATATAAAAGAAGTTATGCGAACCGTCTGTAATAGCGTAACTTCAATTTTTTTATTTTTAATTTTTTAAGCTCTTAGTTATGTTAATAAGATTTTGACTTTAGGATTTAGAGATTGAGTTATGAAAAAAAAATCAAATTGAAAAAAATTGAGATGTGCATAGAATGTAAAGTCCATTAATAAAAGGTGGAATCCGTAATTCCAGCAGTCTCACACGGTTAGCCTCACGACTATCTATGAGGAGGTAAATCGGAAAATTATAGTTGGCTAGTACGAGGGAGAACTTTTTCTTTGAATTTACTGAGATTTAAATCTTACCCTATTATATAATAATTTTATCTTGTACTAATCAATTCAATCTTACCCTAGACGTCCTTAACATTATGACAAAAGGTGAATACGCTCGCCCCTAGCGCCCCCGTCAACTCGTCCCAAGGTCAACATGGAGGAGATAAATCACGGGCGGCTACTAACCTTTAGAATAAATGATTAACACATAAGAAAAAATATTTACCTCAATTTTATCGAGATTTGAATTTCAGACCTCATTGTGGCAATAGAGGTCCTTAACATTGTTCTATAATATAAAGTTTAATTCAATTAAATTACAGCAATTGATGTGTGAGAATTAGCTGTGTTTATTTTTGTCCTTGGGAAGGCAAAAGGCAAATGTATTTTTCAAATAGAGAAAATTACATTCTCAGTCATGTAATTTATATCTTTTTTAATTTTAGTCCTATTATGAGTTAATTTACGTTCTTAGTCCTGTAACTTGTAATATTTTTTAATTTTAGTTTTTTTTTCCTCCAAAATTGAAATTTTTCAACAAAAAATGTCTAGTTTATGATTGAAATATAAAAAACACATGGGTCATAAAAAATCAAAATCCCCAAATTAAATTTACAACCCATCATTTTCCGTTGAAAAATTTTAATTTTAGAAGAAAAAAGATTGAAATTAAAAAATATTACAAGTTACAGGACTAAAAATATAAATTAATATTAAAATTTAAAAAAATATAAATTATAGGACTAAAAACATAATTTTCTCTTTCAAATAATTAATGTTTACTTTCTATGCATGACAATAACTACAAGTGAAGTTGGGATCATACTTTTTGAATTTAGGTAGTGGATGAAATATGAAATCGGATTGTTTATCTCGGATTGTAATATCAAAATATCTAATTAATATTAAAAAAAAGTTTCGTGGAATTGCAATACTTTTTTTTTCTGAAGGTAAAATATCCAATCAACCCAATTCAAAGCCCAATCATTTGACGGATTTTTCCAATTGAGCAAAAGATTCTCAACCCATTCCAGTCACGTTTTACCTTGACTTATTTCAGCAATTACATTCTATACTTTTTTTACCACAATTCATTAGGTTATGTTTGATGAGGAGTAATCATTTTTATAATATAATTCAGATTGATTATTTTATTTAGTATAATTTTAATGTTGTAATATAATCAGAATTTTAAAAAGGTAATAAAATTTTGTAATATGAATTACAAAACAAACATGTAATCCAATTACATTTCAAACCCAATTACATTTCAAGCCCAATTACATTAGCCCTAATCAAACATAGCCTAATTAGATTCATGTTCTTATTCAATCTAAATACATAAACTATAAAATTCATATATATCTCTTGGTTCATATACATGAAGTATTTACAATGGTTCATTTATTAAGTTTAATTTTTTAACCTCTCATACTTAAAATTTTAAATTTTTTTACTCCAACCATGAACCTCAATCTCTAAAAATCATCAAACTTATATGACTTTTATAAGAATATCAGCAACTTGTCCATAGTCTTTACATACTCTACTCCAGCTCAATTATTTATTTGCGATACATTTTCGAATAAAATGATATTGTATATCAATGTTGACACGGATATGGCTGGACGGGTAGAGGAGAAATTAAGAGAAAGAGGAGGGACAAGATGATCTTTTCATGGTATAGGGTTTTAAGGAGGAAGTGGGAGCACTATTGAAGGGGGAGAACTTTGTTGGTTTCGGCTCACCGCCAGGAGACTTCATGAAGGAGGCTCCATCGTAGTCCGCCTCTCGTCGACGTCGATGGTCATTCTTCTCCTTCCCTTCTCCTCGATACCAATGGCCATTGTTGTCATTGCCTCCCTCTACACGCCGCTGTTGTCGCCACCGTCTCCCTCGTCGCCAGCGAACCATCTCCTCTCTCTTTCTCTTGCTTCCTCTCTTCCCATGACCAGCACTGCCTCCAGTCCTCTAACCGGCCAACGCCGTCAAGGGACTAGGCCACCTCCTCTCCTTCACGCTCCGCTCCTCCCCGGCGAGGCCACCCCTCCTCTCCTTCTCCTCCTCTTGCTGCAACCACCGCGAGCAGGGGGAGGGGAAAGTTCTCTTCTTCCTCGTGCCGCCGCCACAGAGACCTTCGACAAGACTCGCCACTCACTGGACCACCCGCGCTGCACGCACATCGCGCGCCTGTCGCCAACCACATGCAGTAACCCCTTCGTCGGTATTCTCCACTTGCCGCAACCTCCCTGGCCGGCAGCCACCACACGCCGGCAGTCCATGTGCTGTTAGTCCCCACGCCGATCTCATACCTGTTCTAGCTTTGTGTTATTGCTGTGTTTCAGCCTTCGTGTCGTTGTTACTGTCTGACGCTCGACTTGTCGTTATCTCGGTCTCCAGGACCGTTCTTGCATCCTGGCCTTGCATCCTGGACTACGTGTCAATATTATATCTCGACCTACGTGTCGATATCTTGTCCCGGCCTGCGTGTGGAATAGTCCTGCCTGCGAGCCGACATAGCATACAGTTTCTTGCCATCGCGCTCTGCTCCTCGTCGTCAGATCCAGCTCTCAGCCTAATCAGAGTCATCAGCTCTTCCGGGTCACGACAACCCAGCCAGTGTCCCATCAGAGGGCGCTCCCCCCGGGTCGGGGTACGCCCCTGTACTCATCTTGTATTTATTTAGTCGTTCTACCATTATTCGGTTGCTTATATGTTCGTGGGATCCGCCTCAAGCATCGGGGTACCAGAGACCAGGGCAACCCGGTCGCTGGCTGCAGGGAGCGTTGACCGGAGATCTTCCGATGACTTGGTCAACACAGAAGATAGCTCACCCTCCGGGTCATGGAGATGCGGTCAACATTCCAGACACGTCGTTCCGACAATTCTGTCTTCTCAGATTCCCGACAGGAACATAATTGGCGCCGTCTGTGGGAACTTCGCCTGATCTGGAACGTGAAGATGGGCAACGCCGGAAAATTCTGCCATACTCATGACTTTGGTGGGTTTCGACGAGCGTATCATATTCTCCTCACTCCACGGGTATTCGGGAGTCGAGGAATTGAGTCAGATCCTCTGCTGGATGGCATGTCAGTTTTTTCCGTTGTATTTTCTCTTTCGATCATAGGATCTGCCATAGTTCTCCGGTAGAACACTCCCGTGTCGATCGACCGTGCTTGTCTTATATTAGAGTCACAGGCTCGATGTCGAAGACTTCCGTGCCGATCGACCGGGTTTACATTATATTAGAGCCACAGGCTCGATGTCGAAGACTCCCGTGCCGATCGGCCGGGATTATATTATGTTAGAGCCGCGGGCTCAACGTCGAAGACTCCCGTGTCGATCGGCCGGGCTTGTCTTATATTAGATCCACAGGCTCGATGTCGAAGACTCCCATGCCGATCGGCCATGTTTACATTATATTAGAGTCACAAACTCGATGTCGAAGACTCCCGTGCCGATCGACCGGGATTATATTGTGTTAGAGCCGTGGGCTCAACGTCGAAGACTCCCGTGCCGATCGGCCGGGCTTGTCTTATATTAGAGCCACAGGCTCGATGTCGAAGACTCCTGTGCCGATCGACCGGGTTTACATTATATTAGAGCCACAAACTCAATGTCGAAGACTCCCGTGCCGATCGACCGGGATTATATTGTGTCAGAGCCGCAGGCTCAACGTTGAAGACTCCCGTGCCGATCGGTCGGGCTTGTCTTATATTAGAGCCACAGGCTTGATGTCGAAGACTCCCGTTCCGATCGGCCGGGTTTACATTATATTAGAGCCATAGGCTCGATGTCGAAGACTCCCGTGCCGATCGACCGGGACTATATTATGTTAGAGTTGCAGGCTCTACGTCGAAGACTCCCATGTTGATCGGCCGGGCTTGTCTTATATTAGAGCCGCAGGCTCGATGTCGAAGACTCCAGTGTCGATCGACCGGGTTTACATTATATTAGAGCCACAAGCTCGATGTCGAAGACTCCCATGCCGATCGACCGGGATTATATTATGTTAGAGCCGCGGACTCAATGTCAAAGACTTCCGTGTCGATCGACGGGGATTATATTATATTAGAGCCACAGGCTCGATGTCGAAGACTCCCGTGCCGATCAACCGGGATTATATTATGTTAGAGCCATGGGCTCAATGTCGAAGACTCCCGTGCCGATCGGCCGTGATTATATTATGTTAGAGCCACGAGCTCAATGTCGAAGACTCCCGTGCCGATCGACCAGAATTATATTATATTAGAGCCACGGGCTCAAAGTCAGAGACTCCTGCGTCGATCGGTCGGGTTTGAGTTATATTAGAGCCATAGGCTCTAGAAGTCGAGCGGCGACTATAAACCCATGTCGAGCGGCAACGTTAAACCCAAGTTTCCACCGACGGTAGAGCGGCAACCTTAAACGCGAGTCTTCATCAAATCGTCGAGCACCGACGTTAAACCCAGGTCTCTACCGACGGTCGAGCGACGACCTTAAACCCGAGTCTTCATCAAATCATCGAGCGGCGACGTTAAACCCAGGTCTCCACCGACGGTCGAGCGACGACCTTAAACCCGAGTCTTCATCAAATCGTCGAGCGGCAACGTTAAACCCAAGTCTCCACCAACGGTCGAGCGTGTTGGAATGTATACTAAAAGCATAACTTTTTGTATAAACATTTATAAGAATCACATTGGTCAAATGTCTACATTTATGTTAAGTGTAGTTGTCCATTTAATTTATATTGTAGATAACATGGTGTGAGGAGACACATAGAAGATCATGTTATCAGATCCTTATAAATTATAAATAGTAGCTCACGACCAAGATGGAATAGGACAAACCATTGGAGTAGTTGTAATGTAATTTGGTAATAGTTTATCTTGACTATAATATTACACTAGTACGCTATGAGTGTATTGAACAAGACCATTTGAGGTAATTTCTTTTTATACTGACTATATAAAAAAAATAAAACCTCTATTATTATGGAAGTACATACTCTTAATCATGATATAATAACAAGCACATATATTTAATATTTATTTATTTAATTTATCAAAGGGTGCGATTTAGTTCAATAAATCAATAGGCCCGATAAGTTAGGAAATGATATTATTTATATGGTGTGTTGTTGATTATAGAATGAAACTGTGTCCTAGTTATCTAGGTTAATGATGTCCCCTTAAGGAGCTCATAAGGATTGTCATGTAAACCCTGCAGGTGGACCTAGTCTGACATGACAATAAAGTTGAGTGGTACTACTCTTGGAGCTAGATATTAATTAAGTGAGTTGTCAGTAACTCATTTAATTAGTGGACATTCGATATCTTAAACACAGGGAGATTAATGCACTCATAATAAGGAGCCCATAATGTAATTTGAGATTGGTGCAGTAGTTCAATAATAACTCTTTAGTAGTATGAGTTATTATTGATGAACTTGAGTTGGGTGTTCGGGGCGAACACAGGAAGCTCAAGCTCATCGGGAGACCAAAACCAATTTCTCTTCTCGGCCCCTGTTGTAGCTTCTATAAATCCTTGTATCCACAAAGTCCACTTCTTACCCAAGTAATAGGCCGCCTACATCCTTACTTGGTGCAAGGGGGTCAGCCAAGCATGAGCTTGGAAGCCAAGAGGTGGTCGGCCAAAGCTTGGTGTCCAAGCTAAGGACCGACCATATGAAGAATAAAAGGAAAAGGAAGTTTTGTTTTGAAACAAAATTTTGTTAAAATCTTTCCTTATTTATAGTTATATACAATAGTTAAAAGAGAGATTTTATTTTATTAAAATCTTTCTTTTTTTTTGTAGTTATCTACAATGAATGAAAGAAAGATTACAATTTCCTTTTATAGCCATCCTCATGGTTGGTTTTAAAAGAGAGTTTTAAAATTTTAAAATCTTTCCTTTTATAGCTATCTACAAAAGATTAAAGAGAGATTTTAATTTTGTTAAAATCTTTCCTTATTTGTAGTTATCTATAATGTTTAAAAGAGAGATTTTAATTTTTTGATAAAACTTTCCTTTCTTATAACCATGATTTAAAAGGAGAAGTTTTAATTAATCTTTCCTTTTTTGTAGTTGTCTACATGTTTTAAAAGAGATAGATTAATTCTAAAATTTTCCTTTATTGTCATGTACAATAGAAAATTTAAAAGAGAGAGATTTTAATTGTTATTAAAATTTCCTTTTTTAAAGGGAGACCACAAATACGGAAGTTTTAATTATGTTTAAAACTTTCCTTTTTTGCCTTGACCAAGGATTATAAAAGAGAATGAGAGAGTGTCTCATAAGGAGACACGACCCTATTCTATTCCTCTCTCTATCCTTGGTGTGGTCGGCCCCTCCCCTTCTCTCTTGCTCTTAGGCCGGTGACACCTCTTCACCTAGTCTTCTCTTTTGCTTCCTTAGGGCCGGCGGCATCAAGGATTTGAAAATCCTTGTGGCCGGCTACTTGGAGAGGAAGAAGAAGAAGAAGAAGAGAAGCACTTGGTAGCCGGTTGCTTGGAGGAGAAGAAGAAGAAGGAAATTTTCTATTTTGACATCCCTTGGTGGCTCGAGAGTCTTAGAGGAGAATAAGCGGTTCGAGTGAATTCCATCTTGGTAGATCGTTGCCCATACAACGTCCAAGAGGAGGAGAGGAATACAGCAGAAGATCAAGAGGTCTTTAGCTACAAAGAAAGGTATAACTAGTTATTTATTTCCGCATCATAACTAGTTCATGTTCTTTGTATAGATCTTGATAAACCAAACACAAGAGGCTATCGATTTTATATTATCGTTTTTGTTATCGATTTTATTTTTCAATTTCATATTTCTATTAAGGTTTCTATAGTTAAATCTAGTTTACTGTAAGAAGTTAAATATCCAATTTCTTTGTGAGACTTTGTCTAGGAAGTGGTGGATGATCCCATACCCAAGAAAGCCTAGTGTCTTGCCATGTTTAACCTGGAAGTCGATCTTTGAAATAGATATTTGATAACTTCTGTAATATGGTTTAACTTAGGAAGATCACATCGGTTAAACTTGGAGTAAAAATGTTAAGTATCGTTTCCAATCCAAGTTTAACTTCTGAAGGATAATTTAGATTAATAATGTTAAGCATCATTTGCAATCCAAATTTAACTTCAGTAGAACACATAGTAGCGACGATAGTTCTATGCTTGTATAAATTTTCGTACAGGGGAACTAGGATGGTATTCCGAGTAGCAACCAACAGAGCGGTGACCTTAAACCCAGGTCTCCACCATTGGATCTTCTATCTCCCCCGTTCGGGGTCGAGTGATCGTCATATATCGGATCTTCTATCTCCCCCGTTCGGGGTCGATCGATCGTCACCATCAGATCTCCTATCTCCCCCGTTCGGAGTCAAGCAGTTTTCACTGGTCGCGGACCAACATATCAGATATTCTATCTCCCTCGTTCGGGGTCGAGCGTTCTTCATTGGTCATGGACCAATCTTATCGGATCTTCTATCTCCCCCGTTCGGGGTCGAGCGATCGTCACATATTAGATCTTCTATCTCCCCCGTTCGGGGTCGAGCGATCGTCACATATTGAATCTTCTATCTCCCTCATTCGGGGTCGAGCGATCGTCACCTATCGGATCTCCTGTCTCCCCCGTTACCGGTCGAGCGATTTTCACTGGTCACAGTCCAGCTTATCAGGGCATTCATCTCCCCCATTCGGGGTCGAGCTATCTCCAATGATCTCGGACAGGAGTATCTCCACTGATCTCGAACCATCGGATCGCCACTGGTCTCAGACCAGGATACCCTACGGGTTCCATGCCCTTCGACCGCATGAGCCTCGCACCCACTTGAGACACCAACGTCGTGCTTTTCACTCTCCCATTCGGCATCATCCCACTCAGTACTCGATTGCCAGACCAACATTTTACGATCGCCCGATCGACATTCTCTAGGCCACTCGTTCAACACTCTTGTAGTCGTCCGACCGGTATCGCTCAACCGTCCGTTCAACCACACACTTGAACTAGGTCAAATTCTTGACAATCTCTAGATGGTCTGGTAAGAATTTTACGATCGATGGGTTGACACTTTCTCGGTTGCTCGCTTGGCATCGCCCGCTCGTTCGCCCGGTCAGCATTTTATGATCAACTGGTAGACACTCGCTCGGTCGCAGTTCGGCATCGCCCGCTCATTTGCCCGATCATCATTTTACGATTGATCGACCTACAGTTTCTCAGTCACCTTCTTAGCATCGCCCGCTTGTTCGCTCGGTCTGTTCGGCATCCCGCGTGTTGCTCGGTCGGCTATCATTTTGCATGTCGCTCACTTAACGTTTTGTCGCTCGCCCAGCATCGGTCCAATCATCGACTTAGTATTATTTCTCATAGTTCACTCGGCATCGCTACCATCTCTCGCGCAACGCTCTCTTATTACTCGGTTTACATTTTTTCGGTTGCATGATCGGCATTTTCTCGATCCTGCGCTCGGCTCGATCGCTCGTCATTCTACTTGATCAGCATTATCTCCGTTGTCTGGATGACACTCTTTCGGTCGCTCACTTGGCATTTTCGTAGCCACTTGATCAATATCACTTGATCGTTTGCTTGATCACACCTGATCGCTCTGCCCAGCATCGCCTAGTCGTCTGCTCGATATCACTCGGTCCGACTCGGCATTCGCCCGATCCCTCGCTTGGCTTGACATTGTTTTTTGTCGATTGGTTAACACTTGTTTTTCGTCTAATAGCGTAATCACCCTGCTTAGCATTGCCCGACAGTCTCCTCAATATTGCTTGATTTCCTACCAGGCATTGTCACAGCTCCTCATTCGATGTTATAAGACGAGCCCGATGATTTGATTCTGTTGTGATTCTGTTTTACATTAGGCTTGGTCTAGTTAGTCGAACGTGCGCCTCCTTCGACTAGACTTGATGGGGAGACTTATGATACGGATATGGCTGGAGGGGTAGAGGAGAAATTAAGAGAAAGAGGAGGGACAGGGTGGTCTTTTCATGATATAGGGTTTTAAGGAGGAAGTGGGAGCACTGTTGAGGGGGGAGTGCTTCGTTGGTTTTGGCCCGCCGCCAGGAGACTTCACGAAGGAGGCTCCATCGCAGTCTGCCCCTTGCCGGCGTCGATGGCCGTTCTTCTCCTTCCCTTCTTCTCAATGCCAACGACCATTATATTGCTGTCATTGCCTCCCTCTCCACGTCGCTGTCATTTCCACTGTCTCCCTTGTCGCCGGCGAACCATCTCCTCTCTCTTTCTCTCGCTTCCTCTCTTCCCATGGCCAGCACGACCTCCAATCCTCTCACCGGCCGACGCCGCCAGGGGACTAGGCCACCTCCTCTCCTTCACGCTTCGCTCCTCGCCGACGAGGCTGCCCCTCCTCTCCTTCTCCTCCTCTTGCTGTAGCCACCACGAGCAGGGGGAGGGGAAAGTTCTCTTCTTCCTCGTGCCGCCGCCACAGAGACCTTCGACGGGACTCGCCACTGGCCGGACCACCCGCGCTGCATGTACATTGCGCGCCTGTCGCCGACCACACATAGTAACCCCTTCGACGGCAGTCTCCACTTGCCGCAGCCTCCCTGGCCAGCAGCCACCACACGCCAACCACGCGTAGTAACCCCTTCGCCGGTAGTCTCCACTTGCCGCAGCCTCCCTGGCCGGCAGCCACTACACGCCGGCAGTTCATGTGCCGTCAGTCCCCGCGCCGATCTCGTACCTGTTCTAGCTTTGTGTTGTTGTTGTGGTTCAGCCTTCGTGCCGTTGTTACTATCCAACTCTCGACCTGTAGTTATCTCGATCTCCGGGGTCGTTCTTACATCCTGGCCTACGTGTCAATATTATATCTCGACTTGTGTGTCGATATCTTATCCCGACCTGCGTGCCAATGTCATAGTCCGGTCTGCGTGCCGACATAGCATTCGATTTCTTGCCACCGTGTTCAGCTCCTTTTCGCCAGATCCAGCTCTCAGCCTGATCAGAGTCATCAGCTCTTCCGGGTCACGACAACCCAGCCAGTGTCCCATCAGAGGGCGCTCCCCCCGGGTCGGGGTACGCCCCTGTACTCATCTTGTATTTATTTAGTTGTTCTACCATTATTCGGTTGCTTATATGTTAGAGACCCGCCTCGAGCATCGAGGTACCAGAGACCGGGGCAACCCGGTCGCTGGCTGCAGGTAGCATTGACCGGAGATCTTCCGATGACTTGGTCAACACAGAAGACAGCTCACCCTCCGGGTCATGGAGATGCGGTCAATATTCCAGACACGTCGTTCCGACCCACTCAGCCATGGCAGCAGAGATGACCTCAGAGGACTTGGAGTGACTCACGTCAACAGCGACCGCCAAGCTCCCAAGGGCAGGTATATCATATCCA
Organism: Zingiber officinale; assembly: GCF_018446385.1. Taxonomy (NCBI): domain Eukaryota; kingdom Viridiplantae; phylum Streptophyta; class Magnoliopsida; order Zingiberales; family Zingiberaceae; genus Zingiber; species Zingiber officinale. The sequence continues at coordinate 109,868,736 of NC_055997.1, forward strand.
GAGTCAGGAGGATCCAGTGATACCAGCGACCACGCTGTACTTTACCGCAGCATCTCCTCATCAGGCATATCCTGTGCAACACAACCTTTCCCTTCCATTTCAGCCTTACCCGGCATTTCAGCCCCAGCCTCAGTTTCAGTACCAGCATTAGCAGCCAGTTATCGCACCTCCGAATCCACCTCAAACTATTCCAGGTATACCCACATCGAGTGATGGGGTGGGATATGCTGTTACACGGGAGGAGGCGCAGCGGACCGAGGGATCGGTCTTCCGAGGTATTATTTTACTTTATACATGTACTATAAATCTATGGATACCGCTCACTTGGCTACCAGGATTCATAAACTCTAGCACTTAGCCTGGAGGTCTAGAATTCGAATCCTGCGGAAGGCAAAAATCCATTGGTCAGGGGTGGGAAAACCTAGTGAGTAACGACACTGTCGAGGGTCGTCGGTCGACGACATAAGGGGTCGCCAGTTGGGCCGCCCAAGGGACTGTCAAATTGGCCGCCAGTTGGGTCGCCCAATGGGTCAGGGGCCGGGTTGTTACAATAAAAAGGCCGAATTAACCTAAGTGTTAAAATAAAGCCCTAAGTTTTCTTCCTCCCAAATCCCCGCCGAACTCCCTTTGTCCCTGAGCCCTCTCCCCCTTGCGAGTTTCCGCACACTGCCGCCGGCCTCTCTTCCTCGTGCATGAGCACCACGGCAGCCGGTGATCTCCTTCTCTTCCTCGCGCAGGCACCACAGCTGGCGATCTCACCCTCAACCGAAGTTCCAACCATCGATCCTCTCCTCTCCGAGCCGTGCCCTACCTGATCTCGCAGGTAGTTTCCCCTCTGGTAGGTGTGGGTAAGCATTCCTTTTGGTAGTCTAGCATAGGGATTTAGATGTTGTTCTAGTTTTCCCCGAAAGTTCCTTGATTTTCTATTTTATCGCAAGAGATTGATCCGGGTTTGGGTGATTGCGTTTTGTGTTAGGTGATGGCTTTGTGTTCTTATAATTACTTTGATGCTTGCGGAATGGATTTCGGGAATAAGGGATAGGAGTTGGCATGTAGAATGCTTCTGAATGATGTCCTTTGTTCTTCAATGAGTCTTTGTGTCCGATTTTCTACTCTAGGTTTAGGAAGAATGTGATTGGTTTTCGATGTGGCTTTGTTTCTGTGTAGCAACTTCAATTACTTGGAACGGATTTTTTGGATGAGTTGATTCAATTTCGTTGTTGCTTTGCTTCCAGGTAAATTTCAGAATTTTAGATCAGATTTTGGTAAGTTGTTTGGATTCTCGGACAGGAGTGAAGTGTGTTAAGATGTTTTCCATTGTGTTTCAGTTCTGGTGTGGGCTAAGCTGTTTATGGACAGAAGTTGCATTGTTTTGTGTGATCCTGGTGTTGTTTCCTCATGTGTTGGTTGTTTTTATTTCTAGACAGAATTGAAGTGTTTTAAAATGTTTTTCATTTTGTTTTACTACTAGTGTTGGCTGTGGAATTCTGGACAGCTCCAAAGGGATAGGATTTAGTGTGGTTAGGTGGATGTCTACAACGTTTTTTTTGGAAACCTAAGTTGGGTTTGAGTCTAGTTTGTTGTTGCTTGTGTGATTAGCTTAATTGTACAGTACCCAATTGTAGGACGTTGATTTAGACGATTGATGTGACGGGGCGTGATTTGGTTCGGACTACACATTTAAGGCAGATACTTCTTACTTTGATTCTTTAGTTATTTGAACTTAGTGCATGAACTATTTTGGATAAGGACTGCCTTACCTGTTGGGATTTTCGAGCCGCAAAAACCGCTTTTTACGTTACGGAAACCTCGAAATCTCATGCCACCGAATCCGTGCGAAGATTAAAAGAACAAAAATTTCGTGTACATGTTTTTTCTATCCTAGATCTACATTAGATGTACATGCTTAAGAGCTTACCCTTGTAGCGAAGTCCTTCGCGAATCCCGCTCGTCCAAAAGTTGCCGGATCTCGAGTGTGTTCAAGTGGACACACCTCTATACGTATCCACACGAACAATAGAGATGGAGAAAACACTTAGAGTGTGCTAGCACTCTAAAGGTGTTCGACCAAGGAGGAGGAGAGGGAGAGAAGAAGAAGCAAGGAGGAATAATAATGATCGATCATGAAAATAAGGGTAAAAAATGGCTTAAGTATTTTCATCTAATGAAAATACTTAATGCTCATTAACACTATTAATGAGCCTCATTAATGAGCCTTAATGAGTATTTAATATTCTTCATTAAATGGTCATTTTGAAACTCATTTGAAATTTGAATCTAAAATTCAAATTGAATTCCATTTATCATTGAATTCAAAATTCAATGAATATCATCATTAAGCCTCACTTGAGTCTAACTCAAGTCTAGCCTCACTTGAGTCTAACTCAAGTCTAACCTCACTTGAGTCTAACTCAAGTCTAACTCAATCGAGTCTTACTCAATTAATTTAATTTGGATTATTCTTAATCCAATTTGGTTCATCACATGAACCTAATCCTCTAGGCACATCAAATGAACTTAATCTCCATCTAATTTCCCTTTGTGTGTGACCCTATAGGTTCTTGTAACGTTGACAATGCTCCTAATTAAACCCATTTAGAAGCATAAGTAATGAGCGGTATCTAGCAACACATCATTACTACCCAAGTTACAAGAATGTTGAGATTCAACATCACCTTGTGACTATTAATTGTGACTCTTCACAATATATGACAAGTGTCCTTCTATCCTTGACATCTAGATTGATCAATTTGAGGCATAGACGGTATCATCCTCTGATCAATCTAAATCTTGAACTCTAAGTAGACTCACTCTAATCAAATGAGCTCAATATCTCATATTGACTCATTTGGGTATGGCCATGCACTTAGTGGTCTCACTCTATCAAGAATAACGATGTCACTCCCGTTATATAGGAGGGATAGATCCCATCTAGATCACTCACATCCCTCCGCATAATTTGTTACATACCCAGTAATCGCCTTTATAGTCCACCCAGTTATGAGTGACGTTTGACGAAGCCAAAGTATGTAACTCCTTATGTAGGGAACCATGGTGACTTCAGGTCCAAGGACTAATAGTCATACTAATAGCCACATGAGAAAGTATATGACACTCATATAACGATCCATGATACTTTCTCATGGCGGGTCATTCAGTATACATTCTCCAATGCATACTCATGTGTCAACTTGATATCTCTATATCCATGACTTGTGAGATCAAGTCATCAAGTTGACCTACATGCTAGTCTCGTCGCATTAACATTGTCCCTGAATGTTAATACTTGACTAGGAATGATTAAGAGTAGTGTTCTCTATACCATCTCACTATCGATTCAACCAATCTATTGATATAGATAAGAACCTTCTACTCAAAGACGCTATTATAGTTAGTTATTTGACATCAATACAAGTAAGTATAATAACCAAAACAAACACCTTTATATACATAAGAATATGATATAATGAGTCCATACAACAATCATCATATGATTGGCTCTAGGGCTCTAACTAACAATCTCCCACTAGCACTAGTGTCAATCAGTGTAGGCTCTAAGGCCCAATGACCTAGTGTGACCATCATGCTTTCTCTGTGCCAAAGCCTTGGTCAAGGGATCTGCGACATTAGCCTCTGTGGGTACTCTGCAAATCTTTACATCTCCTCTATCGATGATCTCTCGAATGAGATGAAAGCGTCGTAGTATGTGTTTGGTCCGCTGGTGTGAGCGAAGTTCCTTAGCTTGCGTAATTGCTCCATTGTTGTCACAATAGAGCTCAATAGGATCTACTATGCTAGGAACCACCCCAAGCTCAGTAATGAACTTGCGGATCCAAACTGCCTCCTTTGCTGCTTCTGATGCAGCAATATACTCGGCCTCTGTTGTAGAATCAGCGACTGTGTCCTGCTTCGAACTCTTCTAGCTCACAGCACCACCATTTATGCAAAACACGAACCCAGACTGCGATCGATAATCATCCTGGTCAGTTTGGAAGCTAGCATCACTGTAACCCTTTACAGCTAGCTCGTCATCGCCTCCATATATCAAGAAATATTCTTTAGTCCTTCTCAAGTACTTAAGAATATTCTTGACCGCTATCCAGTGACTTTCACCTGGATCTGACTGGTATCTGCTCGTCATGCTCAAAGCATACGAGACATCAGGACGAGTACATAGCATGACGTACATGATAGATCCTATGGCTGAAGTATAAGGGATCTGGTCCATGCGGTCTCTCTCCTCTCTAGAAGAGGGACTTTGAGTCTTCGAAAGACTCATACCATGTGACATCGACAGAAATCCCTTCTTAGAGTTCTGCATGGCAAACCGTAGTAGTACCTTGTCAATATATGTACTCTGACTTAGGCCAAGCACTCTCTTAGATCTATCTCTATAGATCTGTATGCCTAGAATACGGGCTGCTTCACCTAAGTCCTTCATTGAGAAACAATTCCCTAGCCAAGTCTTTACAGACTGCAGCAAAGGGATGTCGTTCCAAATGAGTAGTATGTGATCCACATATAATACAAGGAAGACAATTGTGCTCCCTACAACCTTCTTGTAGACACAAGGTTCATCTTTATTCTTGATGAAACCAAACTATTTGATTGCATCATCGAATCGAAGATTCCAGCTCCGAGAAGCTTGCTTTAGTCCATAAATGGATTTATGCAGCTTGCATACCTGCCAGTATGCTGTGGATCTACGAAACCCTCAGGTTGTGTCATGTACACATCCTCGAGTAGGTTTCCATTCAGAAACGCGATTTTGACATCCATCTTCCAGATCTCATAATCGTGGTATGCTGCAATAGCAAGCATGATCCGAATGGACTTAAACATCGCGACTGGAGAAAAAGTTTCATCATAGTCAATACCATGAATTTGCTTGAAACCTTTTGCTACCAGATGACCCTTATATATAAGTTCATCCATGTCAGTCTTTCTCTTAAAGACCCACTTACACCCAATGAGTTTTACCCCTTCAGGTGGATCAACCAAAGTCCATACTTTGTTGGTGTACATGGATTCCATTTCGGATCTCATAGCCTCTAGCCATTTCGCAAAATTTGGTCTCATCACAGTTTCCTGATAGGAGGTAGGCTCATCCTCAATGAGCACAACGTCATCATGGTCAGACAAGAGAAATGAATATCTCTCAAACTGACGACGTACCCTATCAGACCTGCGAAGAGGTAGGTCTACTTGAACTGGTTGTTGTTCCTCAACTCCTTGTGGAACAACATCATCCACAACACTTTGTGGTTCCAGTTCAACTTCCATCGAGCCTTCAGTGCTATGGTTCACATCTTGAACTTCTTCAAGATCGAACGTACTCCTACTAGTTTTTCTAGAAACAAAGTCCCTTTCTAGAAATACCTCAGTCTTTGCCACAACTACCTTGTGTTGACTGGGAATGTAGAAGTAATATCTCTTAGTTTCCTTGGGATATCCAATAAAATAGCACTTATCGGATTTGGGTCCCAGTTTGTCCGAGATTTGACGTCGAACGTAAGCCTCACAACCCCAAATCCTCATAAAAGACACCTGGGCATCTCTCCCAGTCCATATCCTATATGGTGTCTTTATCACAACCTTGGATGGAACTCGGTTGAGTATGAAGGTTGCAGTGTCTAGAGCATAGCCCCAAAGAGATACAGGAAGATCTGTGTGACTCATCATAGATCGTACCATATCTAGAGCTGTCAGACGGGCCAACCCGTGGCGGGGCGGGTCGGCCCGTGGAGGGCTAACCATTTGGCGGGGCGGGGTGGGCCAACCCGCCAACTTGGCGGGTTGGGAAATTTCCAACCCAACCCATTCTAAGGCGAGTTGCGGGTTTGGCGGGCCAACCCGCGAGCCCACAAATTTTTTTTTAAAAAATTAAAAAATATTTCATATCTTCAACATTTTACTTCGAAAATGTTTTCTATAATTAAATGTATACATAAATATGTATTTTAAATATAAATGAACACAAACGAGTACTTATGTTGGATGAAAAGTACTATTTTTATTTCAAAATTATAACAAAGAAAGATAATAAATTGGCCTAAAACTTAGCTTATATGTGTTTTTCAACCCGCGGGCCAACCCAAGCTCGAGCGGGCCGACCCGCGCGGGTCGCGGGCCTAGGCAGGTCGGCCCACGGCGGACTTGGGTTGATAAAATTCCAACCCAACCCACTTAAATTATTTGGCGGGGCGGGCCAACCCGACGGGCCCAACCCAAATTAACGGCTCTAACCATATCTAATAGGGTACGATTCCTCCTTTCGGATACATCATTCAACTATGGTGTTCCAGGAGGAGTGAGCTGGGATAGAATCCCACACTCAGCTAGATAGTCACGAAACTCATGGCTAAGGTATTCTCCACCTCGATCTGATCGAAGTATCTTAATATTCTTGCCAAGCTGAGTTTGTACTTCATTCTTGAATGCTTTGAACTTTTCAAAGGATTCTGACTTATGTGTCATCAGATACACATAACCATATCTACTGAAGTCATCAGTAAATGTAATAACCACCCCTGGCAGCAACATTAAAAGGGCCACATACATCACTATGTATAAGTCCTAACAAATCAGTCGCTCTCTCGTTGTGTCCACTAAAGGGAGTCTTGGTCATCTTGCCTAGTAGGCATGACTCACATGTCTCATATGATTCAAAATCAAATGACTCCAGCAAACCATCTTTATGGAGCTGGGATAAGCGTTTGTCATTTATATGACCTAAGCGACAGTGCCAGAGATAGGTTTGGTTCATTTCATTTGATTTGAACCTTTTTGGTATTTATGTTATAGATGAGTTTCTCTAAGTCTAGAATATAGAGTCTGTTAATCAGAGGTGCACTACAATAGAACATATCATTTAAATAAACTAAACAACATTTGTTCTTTATTATAAATGAAAAACCTTTCTTGTCCAAACAAGAAACTGAAATTATGTTCTTAGTAAGAGCAGGCAGATAACAACATTCATCTCATTCTAGTACAAGCCCAGTGGGCAGAGATAGATAGTAAGTCCCTACAGCAATAGCAACAACCCGTGCTCCATTGCCTACTCATAGGTCTATCTCGCCCTTCGTCAATGCCCTGCTATTTCTCAGCGCCTATACATTAGTACAAATGTGAGAAGTACATCTGGAATCTAATACCCACGATGAAGAAATAGAGAGATTGACTTCTATAACATGTATACCTGAAGTAGAAATCTTATTTCTCTTCTTCTTAAGATCTTCCAGGTATCCTTTGCAGTTCCTCTTCCAGTGCCCTGCTTGTCCTTGATATAGTTGATGAAGATGTTCAACCATATCATAAGCAGTCATCAACTCGTGTTGCTTCTGAAAGTCAAAGTTCATGGTTGCGAGCATGAGGCATGACACATCTAATGCGTCATCTTGATGCTTCTTATAAGCATCTCGGTCAGCTCGCGTGGCAGTGGCAGGAGGTGTCTCGGGAATGGGCGTCTCCAGGATGTACAGTTTCCTTTCCTGAGTGAGAACAATTCTCAGGTTCCTGTACCAGTCTAGGAAATTAGCTCCATTGAGCTTGTCCTTGTCAAGGACAGAACGCAGGGAGAAGGTGTTCGTGTTTGATGACATGGCAATCTACAACAGAAAATGCAGAAAATAAATAATCATATTCCACTAATCATTTAATTAGGCCTTTAACTAAATGATCCTCCCACTGAATTATAGAACTTTTGTAGAATCGAGTCATGGACGTGGTCAAACCACACTTACTAGATTCTAGCTATAATTCGTGAGGGACAAGATCCACATCATACTACGCATTGAGTTAGTTTTAGCTAAATCGCCCAAGACTTTAGTATGATCGGTAGGTAACTAATTACCAATTACATCTCTATGCAACTTTTGTTTATAGGATCAATATCTGCATGTATATTAAAACTTGAGTTAGCTTTGACTAAATCGCCCAAGAGTTAATATAAATGTGATTTTGACCTATCTACCAACCATTGGAAAATGCCTATAGTTAAACTCGATCCAATTGAGTTTAACTAGTTTTACTCAATCTAATTGAGTTTGTACTCACCCATGCGTTGATAGGCGGGACCAAGATTGTCCCTCCGCACCCTACCAAGATAATATGCGTTGCTCTGCTTTGGCAGATTCAACAAAAACATATGATCGAGGTAGTGATGGGTATCACGACATTGTAGGTATTTCGAGTGTTGGTTAATCCTAGAAAAACGTACCGGTTCCACTGTACAAAAATTTTTGTACAAGTGTCGAACTAGGGATGACAATAACCCGAAATGGGGATGGGGATCCCCGATTTTTCGGGGATGGGGCGGGTTTGGGGCGGGTATGGGAATATTATCCCCATCCCCGAACTCGCCCCGAATATTATTATTATTAATATTAATAAATAATAATATGATTTTTTAAAAAAGTATTAATAATAGTATTAATATTAATATTAAAATTTTTGAAAATATTATTAATAATAATATTATTAATATTGATATTAATATTAATATTATCAATTGACCCAAACAAACCACAGACACTAGAATAGCTCATGCCAGGTCAGATTACATGTATTAATATTAATATTAATATTGATGATAATATTGGTATTAATACATGGCAGTTAAACTTTCACCTCCATGGATTGCAATTGATGATACAGTGGCTACCATTTTGGTGTTTCTGTGTTTGTGATTTGTTTGAGTTAATATTTTACTGTTTCTGGTGTTTGTGGTTTGTTTGGGTCAATTTGGAAATGGGGCGGGGATGGGGAATCCCCGAACCCGAAAAAATAAGAATGGGGCGGGGATGGGAATGGCAAACCCGCCCCCGCCCCGCCCCATTGCCATCCCTATGTCGAACCTTTCCTTAAATAACCTATTGTGTTCTTTAGAAGTTAAATTAGGAATTACAGACGGAACTTAACATCATTGATTCCAAATTTAACTTATCTATTTTAATGGTTTAGATTTGAATCGCAAGTGGAACTTAACACTATTGATTCAAATCTACCTAAGTTATTAATTCCATAAATATTAATTTTCAAAATTGGCTTCCAGAACTGCATGGTGAGGCACATGACCTTCTTGGATATGGGAGCAACCACCACCGCCTAGGCAAAGCCTTTTAAGGAAAGCTAATATTTATTTCCTAAAATAACTCTAGGTTAACCAAAAAGAACAATCGAATCACAAATTCGAAAAAGAAGAAAACACAAAATCAAAAAATAAATTCGATAAACTAGATCTAATTACCTCTTGTATTTAGAATTCTTACAAAGAAAATAACTAGTATGATGCGGAAGAAAACTACTAGTTATACCTTCTCTTTGTAAGCTAATGACCTCGAGATCTTTTGTCGTATTCCTCGCCTCGCCTTGGACGTCGTGTGGGCGACGATCCTCCAAGATGAACACCACCCAAAAGAGTCCTTCCTCTTCCTCTAGAATTTGGCCACCACCACCACCAAGGAGAAGAGAGCAAAGGGAAAGGGAGAAGGGAGAGGGTCGGCCACCAAGAGGTCTCCAAGCAAGAGAATAAGAGTTGTGTCTCATGAAGCCCCCTCACCCCTTCTTTTATATTACTTGCCCAAGGCAAATAAGGAAAAACCTTTTACAAAAAATAAAATCATCCAAGAGTTTTTCCTTTTCTTTCCTCTTGATTGAATCAATCACCAATCAATGGTTGTAATCACTCCTATTTGGTTTAGGATTAAGCTTGGCCGGCCCCTTGCTTGGGCACCAAGCAAGGTGGCCGGCCACCATATTTAGGAAAGGAAAAATAATTTTTTTATAAAATTTTACAAGAGAAAAAACTCTTATAAAATTTTACAAGCTCTCTTTCCTAGAGTTAAAAAAAGAAAGTTTTAAAAAATTAAAACCATGTTTTAAAATTTAAAATCTCTCTTATAAAATTTCCTTTTTTAACATGATGATAGAAAATTTTAATTTTAAAACTTATCTCCCTTTTTTCTTAAACCATGAGGATGGTTAAAAAAGGAAAGTTTTAAAACTCTCTATTAAAACATGTGGTCAAATTCAAATAAGGAAAGTTTTTAAAATTGAAATCTTTCTTTTAAAACTTATAGTTTTCTACAAAGAGAAGATTTTAGAAATTCAAAAACAACCCTTCTTGTTTGAATATTGTGGCCGGCCCCTTCATGCTTGGTCACCAAGCAAAGGGTCGGCCCCTATAGGAGAGGATGTGGCCGGCCCTTGCTTGGTCACCAAGCATTGGACCGGCCCACTTCTTGGACACCAAGAAGAGCCTTACATTTGGATGGACTTGAAGCTATAATGAGGCTACGACAGGGACCTAGAGGAGAAATTGGTTTTGGCATTCCGATGAGCTTGAGTATCCTGTGTTCGCCCCGAACACACAACTCAAGTTCATCGATAATAACTCATTCCACTAGAGAGTTATTACTGCACTACCACACCAATCCCAAATTACATTATGGGCTCCTTCTTATCATGAGTGTATTAGTCTCCCTGTGTTTAAGATTACGAATGTCCACTAATTAAGTAAGTTACTGACAACTCACTTAATTAATATCTAGCTCCAAAAGTAGTACCACTCAACTTTATTATCATGTCGGACTAGGTCCACCTGCAGGGTTTAACATGACAATCCTTATGAGCTCCTCTTGGGGACATTCTCAACCTAGATAACTAGGACACAGATTCCTTATATAATCAACAACACACACTATAAGTAATATCATTTCCCAACTTATCGGGCATATTGATTTATCGAGCTAAACCTCACCCTTTGATAAGTCAAAGAAATAAATATTAAATATATGTGCTTGTTATTATATTAGGATTAAAAACACACACTTCCATAATAACTAAGGTCTAGTTCTTTTACTAAGTCAGTACATAAAGAACTTACCTAAATGATCCTACTCAATACACTTAAAGTGTATCGGTGTAATTTATTTAGTCAAGATAAACTAATACTTAATTACACTACGACTATTCTGATGGTTTGTTCCTTTCCATCTTAGTCATGAGCAACTTGTTTATAATTTATAGAGAACCGACAACATGATCTTCTGAGTGTGACACCACACTCCATGTTATCTACTATATAAATTAATTGAACAATTACATTTAACAAATAAATGCAGATATTGACCAATGTGATTCTTTTATTTCAACAAATAAATGTTTACAAAAGCTAGGCTTTTAGTATACACTTTAACATCGAGTTGATGCGATTTAGATATAATCTAATCGTTGATGTGTATCATATATTCGATTTAGATCTAATCTAATCGTGGTGCATCATATACGCGATTTAGATCTAATCTAATCGTTAAAGCACTAATTAATTACTCTACTCTAGCATGCATCACATACACACACACAAGCAATTAATTAAATTGTGATTAGTCATGGCCCTACTACGATCTTCTCAAGCCAATGAGAAGATCGGATGGTCAACCTAGAGTCAACAGCTTCTCCAAGCTCCTCCCTTTGACCGCCATGTGTTGCTCGCACCCTCCTTGTAACTCCGTCTTGAGTGGACCTTCCACCGCTCCAATTTTGTACATTACAAATTTGAAACTCGAGTTACATTCGAGTCTAAACTATTTACAACAGGAATATAAAATAAAGAAAGGCACGACGCGCAGGTCGCGATCATATACAACACGCATAAACACACAAAATGGCACGCAGGCCATATTATGAATTACAACACATGTATCCAATCCAATTGGGTTTTTTTTTGGGCCATGACCATCACAATATTATACATAATTCTAAATTATGTATTTTTTCATAATTTCTGTAATTTTAATACTGCTTTTTGTGATTTTACAAGTCGCAACTTCCCGGCGGTCCCGTTTAGCGATTTTTGGGCGCGATCGCGGGACAATGCCCCTTGCGGGGTTAGGGGCAGCGCCCCTTCTCGCGAAATGAATCTCATGAGTGTCCCACGACAATCTAATATCGCCTTAGCCCGATGTCCTAAATCATTTTGGGCGAGACCTTGCCGTTTTGGAAGGTGTTTCTCGGTAGTCGAAGCCTACAAGTGTCCAAACACTTGTTGCTTCGCCTCTACGAGAAAAATACCCATAAAATACATAAAAATCGTAAATGTATAGAAAGTTATAGATCTGTAATTTTTCATAAAAATTAAAATAAAACATGTATACGCTTCGCACGTGGCTCTGATACCACTGTTGAGATTTTCAAGCCGCAAAAACCGCTTTTTTGCGTTGCGGTAACCTCGAAATCCCATGCCACGGATCCGTGCGAAGATTAAAAGAACAAAAATTTCGTGTACATGTTTTTCTATCTTAGATCTACATTAGATCTACATGGTTAAGAGATTACCCTTGTAGCGAAACCCTTCGTGAATCTCGCTCGTCCAAAAGTTGCCGGATCTCGAGTGTGTTCAAGTGGACACACCTCTATACGTATCCACACGAACAATAGAGATAGAGAAAACACTTAGAGTGTGCTAGTACTCTAAAGGTGTTCGGCCAAGGAGGAGGAGAGGGAGAGAAGAAGAAACAAGGAGGAATAATAATGATCGATCATGAAAATAAGAGTAAAAAATGGCTTAAGTATTTTCATCTAATGAAAATACTTAATGCTCATTAACACCATTAATGAGCCTCATTAATGAGCCTTAATGAGTATTTAATATTCTTCATTAAATGACCATTTTGAAACTCATTCGAAATTTGAATCTAAAATTCAAATTGAATTCCATTTATCATTGAATTCAAAATTCAATGAATATCACCATTAAGCCTCACTTGAGTCTAACTCAAGTCTAGCCTCACTTGAGTCTAACTCAAGTCTAACCTCACTTGAGTCTAACTCAAGTCTAACCTCACTTGAGTCTAACTCAAGTTTAACTCAATCGAGTCTTACTCAATTAATCTAATTTGGATTACTCTTAATCCAATTTGGTTCATCACATGAACATAATCCTCTAAGTACATCAAATGAACCTAATCTCCATCTAATTGTCATTTGTGTGTGACCCTATAGGTTCTTGTAACGTTGACAATGATCCTAAACCCATTTAGAAGCATAAGTAATGAGCGGTATCGAGCAACACATCATTACTACCCAAGTTACAAGAATGTTGAGATCCAACATCACCTTGTGACTACTAATTGTGACTCTTCACAATATATGACAAGTGTCCTTCTATCCTTGACATCTAGATTGATCAATTTGAGGCATAGACGGTGTCATCCTCTGATCAATCTAAATCTTGAACTCCAAGTAGACTCACTCTAATCAAATGAGCTCAATATCTCATATTGACTTATTTGGGCATGACCATGCACTTAGTGGTCTCACTGTATCAAGAATAACGATGTCACTCCCATTATATAGGTGAGATAGATCTCATCTACATCACTCACATCCCTCCGCATAATTTGTTACATACCCAGTAATCGCCTTTATAGTCCACCCAGTTACGAGTGACGTTTGACGAAGCCAAAGTATGTAACTCCTTATGTAGGAAAACTATGGTGACTTCAGGTCCAAGGACTAATAGTCATACTAATAGCCACATGAGAAAGTATATAACACTCATATAATGATCCATGATACTTTCTCATGGCGAGTCATTCAGTATACATTCTCCAATGCATACACATGTGTCAACCTGATATCTCTATATCCATGACTTGTGAGATCAAGTCATCAAATTGACCTACATGCTAGTCTCGTCGCATTAACATTGTTCCTGAATGTTAATACTTGACTAGGAATGATTAAGAATAGTGTTCTCTATACCATCTCACTATCGATTCAACCAATCGATTGATATAGATAAGAACCTTCTACTCAAGGACACTATTATACTTAGTTATTTGGCACCAATACAAGTAAGTATAATAATCAAAACAAACACCTTTATATACATAAGAATATGATATAATGAGTCTATACAACAATCATCATATGATTGGCTCTAGGGCTCTAACTAACATTACCTTGACTCCACTCGTAATTTTTCCTATGTTTGATACTTCCACTCAAAACCTTCGAGATAGTCATTTTTATATGCATACAGTCTCTTATTGCTATCAATGACATTAAGCAGATACTAGAAACCAACCTTGTATGTTTTGTTTGTTGTTTATTTATGTACCGAATTGAGCATGTTGGCTTCATGTAGCATACCTTATACCTGATTTTACTTATGTTTATATGATGACTACTGCATTGTACGTATCATGTCATTGCATGCATGTTTATATGATGACTCCTGCTGTATTTGATACATACAATCATGCACATAAAGTAATGCCCTTGACATGTCCAAGAGTCCAATCATACACAATATCTAAATGTCATAATAGTTGGAGCCTGCAACCACAAAGTTAACACATCCTACTATTATCCTACCTAAATTATGTATGACATATGCATAATTAATTTGAAAACCAAAACATACAGAGGTAAACCCTAGTTCTGATACCAATTGTTGGTTAGTCCTAGGAAAACATACCGGTTCCACTGTACAAAATTTTTGTACAAGTGTCGAACCTTTCCTTAAATAACCTATTGTATTCTTTAGAAGTTAAATTAGAAATCACAGACGGAACTTAACATCATTGATTCCAAATTTAACTTATCTGTTCTTAATGGTTTAGATTTGAATCGCAAGCGGAACTTAACAATATTTATTCAAATCCACCTATGTTATTAATTCCATTAAATATTAATTTCTAAAATTAGCTTCCAGGACTGCATGACGAGGCACATGACCTTCTTGGATATGGGAGCAACCACCACCGCCTAGACAAAGCCTTTTAAAGAAACTAATATTTAATTTCCTTAAATAACTCTAGGTTAACCAAAAAGAACAATCGAATCACAAATTCAAAAAAAAAAAAAATCACAAACTCGAAAAACTAATTCAAAAAACTAGATCTAATGCCTCTTGTGTTTGGAATTCTTATAAAAAGAAATAACTAGCATGATGCGGAAAACAATTGTCAATTATACCTTCTTTTTGTATGCTAATGACCTCGAGATCTTTTGCTGTATTCCTCGCCTCGCCTTGGACGTTGTGTGGGCGACGATCCTCCAAGATGAACACCACCCAAAAGCTTTCTTCCTCTTCCTCCAAAATCCGGCCACCACCACCACCAAGGATAAGAGAGCAAAGGGAAAGGGAGAAGAGAGAGGGTCGGCCACCAAGAGATCCTCCAAGCAAGAGAATAAGAATTATGTCTCATGAAGCCTCCTCACCCCTTCTTTTATATTAGTTGCCCAAGGCAAATAAGGGAAGAATTTTTACAAAAATTAAAATCTTCCTCTAATTTTCTTCTTCCCTTTTAATTTTTCCTTTTCTTTCCTCTTGATTGAATCAATCACCAAAAATTAATTGATGATTTTATTTTTTTTTTCAATATGGTCGGCCACCTTGCTTGGGCACCAAGCAAGGGTGGCCGACCCCCATAAGAGGAAAGGAATATTATTTTTTATAAAATTTTACAAGAAGAAAAACTCTTATAAAATTTTACAAGCTCTCTTTCCTAAAGTAGGAGTTAAAAAAGGAAAGTTCTAAAAATTAAAATCATGTTTTAAAATTTAAAACTTCTCTTATAAAATTTCCTTTTTTAACATGGTGATAGAAAATTTAAATTTTAAAACTTATCTTCCTTTTTTTTCTTAAACCATGAGGGTGGTTAAAAAAAGAAAGTTTTAAAACTTTTAAAATTCTCTATTAAAACATGTAGCCTAATTCAAATAAGGAAAGTTTTAAAAAAAATTAAAATATCTCTTTTAAAACTTATAGTTTTCTACAAAGAGAAGATTTTAAAAATTCAAAACAACCCTCCTTGTTTGAATTATTGTGGCCGACCCCTACTAGCTTGATCACCAAGCAATAGGGCCGACCCCTATAGAAGAGGATGTGACCGGCTCTTGCTTGGTCACCAAGTATTGGACCGACCTCTTTCTTGGACACCAAGATGGGCTTATATTTGGATGAACTTGAGATTATAATGAGGCTATGATAGGGACCTAGAGGAGAAATTGGTTTTGGCCTTCCAATGAGCTTGAGTATCCCGTGCTCGCCCCGAACACACAACTCAAGTTCATCGATAATAACTCATTCCACTAGAGAGTTATTATTGCACTACCGCACCAATCCCAAATTACATTATGGGCTCCTTCTTATCATGAGTGTGTTAGTCTCCCTGTGTTTAAGATAGCGAATGTCCACTAATTAAGTAAATTACTGACAACTCACTTAATTAATATCTAGCTCCAAGAGTAGTACCACTCAACTTCATTGTCATGTCGGACTAAATCCACCTGCAGGGTTTAACATTATAATCCTTATGAGCTCCTCTTGGGGACATTCTCAACCTAAATAACTAGGACACAGATTCCTTCTATAATCAACAACACACACTATAAGTAATATCATTTCCCAACTTATCGGGCTTATTGACTTATCGAGTTAAATCCCACCCATTGATAAGTCAAAGAAATAAATACTAAATATATGTGTTTGTTATCATATTAGGATTAAGAGCACACACTTCCATAATAACAAAGGTCTAGTTCTTTTATAAAGTCAGTACAAAAAGAACTTACCTAAAATGGTTTTACTCAATACACTTGGAGTGTATCAGTGTAATTTATTAGTTAAGATAAACTAATACTTAATTACACTACGACTACTTCAACGGTTTGTTCATTTCCATCTTAGTCGCAAGCAACTATTTATAATTTATAAAGAACCGACAACATGATCTTCTGTGTGTGACACCACACACCATGTTGTCTACTATATAAATTAATTGAACAAATTACATTTAACAAATAAATGTAGATATTTGACCATTGTGATTCTAAATAAATGCTTATACAAAAGCTAGGCTTTTAGTATACACTCTAACAGATACATCTTACATATTACCCTATAGTTATGAGCGGTACTGTAGGAGATTAGTACTACTTCTGACCTTCTATTATTTGCATAGGATATGATTTTAGGTATAAGCATATATCTATGATTTTATTTTAGTATCCGCTATTCCCTTTATGAGACTGTATAATGTTGGCCTATTCTCTATTTATATGTTATGTTCATGCACTATCTTTTCGTATACCCGCTGAGTTCCCTGTACTCACCACCCCACAAACTGATTTTTCTTTCACCAGGTAACAGATAGATGAGTCATGGATGCTTGGAGAGTCCCGACTACTAGTCCCACGTCACACTCGAGGACAGTCCCTTTTTGGTTATATTTCTGTTTAGTGGTATAGCAACTTTGCGTATTTTCTTCCCAATAAGTTGATGTGGATTTTGGAGTCTGGTCTGGTCATTACAAATATTTTAGATAGTGACTTTACTGGTCTTTCATTCGTACTATTTTGCATTTTTCCGCTGAGTTTACTTTCAGTCGTGTAGGCTGCTTTTTATACTGCGTGGTTGTGTTTTCATTTCTGTCCAGCCGAGTGGGTTGTATTTTTTAAATTACGTGGTTGTGTGATTTTATCCAACCATGTGGGCTGTGGATTATGTTTATATGTTGAGTATGTATGTATTTATTGCTTCATATTGTCACCGATACAGGGGAGATTGTCCTCATTAAGATATCCATTAAGAAAGACATTTAACATCTAATTGGTAAATCTTCAGTGATTTTGAACAACAAGAGGTATCAGTAAGCGAAATGTTTCCAATCGAGTTACAGAAGTAAATACCTCATCATAATTAATGCTTTGTTTTTTTGCTTGTAACCTTTAGTGACAACTTGTGCTTTATACCTTTCTACTTCTCTATTGACATTTTTTTTTTATCTTATACATTCATTTGACTCTAATAATCTTATGGTCTTTTGGAAGAGATACTAACTTCCAAGTATCACTCTTCACAGTGACTTGAATTTTTTCATCTATGGTTTATCTCCATTTCTCATCCTCTTTCACTTCTTTAAAGCTCAAAGGTTCAATATCTATAAGCAAACAAAACAAATTTATTACATCAATAACACAAGTCTCATTGTAGATATCATTAAGACTTTGATATTTTAGAGTCTTGTCTTCTGAAGATGATCTTGGTATAATTGATAACCCAAGTGAATGTGAAGTTGCTAGTGGAGTAGATTCCTCTTAGAATTCTTATTTTTCATCAAAGTAAGGACAAAAATCATAAGATACTTCTTCTTTAGCACTTCAATCTTATGATGCATCTTTATCAAATTCTACATCTTTATTATGTAGCACTTGAAAATTTCATCATATATAATGAAAATAAATTTCTGACTCCAATCATCAGACTTGGATCTTTCTTGTTTGAAGAATATGTGCAAATGTAATAAATTCAAATTCTTATAGACGTGACACAAATGGTTTCCACATACTCCAAGCCTCTTGAGGCGTGACATCCTTCAAGCACTTTGTTGAAGATTGATTTGAAATATATTCATGCCAAAGCTTTAGCCCAAAACTCCTTAGGCATATCTTTAAATTTTAACATACTTATTGTCATATTAAATATTATTATGTTCTTTCTTTCAGTGACTCTGGTTTATTGGAGTAATCTAGGAACTATCAAAGCTCAATGTATCCCATGCAACTCATAAAAATGATTAAATTCATTAGATGTAAATTTATCACCTATATCCGTTCTTAATGTTTAAATTTGATATCTACTTTATTTTTCAATAACAACATCAAATATTTTTACTTCAAAAAATAAACTCATGTCTAGCCTAAAGTAATAACTTTTATCGAAAAATTCAGACTTGATAGGACCACAAACATCAACATGTATAAGTTGGAGTGATTTGATTACTTTCGAAATGGATCATGCTTGCCAAGTAAACATGCTTCACCTAATTGATCAGGATGATCAATCTTTGGAATCTCTTTCACCATCTTAATTATGACCTCCTAAAGATTTGAATCCGCTAAAATTCAAGTAGTCAAATCTCATATGCCAAATCCATAATGGATTACAAATAAAGTCATACAAGTTTTTACGTGCATTGGCTCGTCATTCTTCAAGTCCAATAAGAACATCATCTTCATAGTCATAGACACTTTAGCAACAAGATTAGAATCTTAATCTTTTATATGAATCATATAATTTCTTTTCAAAAGTTAACCAATACTCAAAATATTGTTAGTAAATTTTGGAACATAATAAACATCACAAAGGATTTTATGACCATCATTCTTTGTTTCAAAAATAATCGTCAAGCTGTCCTCACAAGGGTTCCCCGTTAGTTAGAGGGTGACACCTTTGCTGTAATTGGCTAAGAGGTCAATTCCTAGTGGGCATATGCTCTCGAGAAAAAAAATCCGTCCTACCCTTTAGTCACTTGGTGGTTAGTTATAAACTTACCCTATGATTTACCTCCCTTCACATAACCTGGGGACGAGATGTGAGAGGCGCTTGGAAGGAGCACAATCACCTTTTGCTACAAAAGAATAATCACCAAACTGATCACCACATGGTATATTTGTAGAAATGGATTAGGGTTGATTCTCGGCAAAGTCGATGGAAATACCCTCCTATATGGTGGCTTGCTCGGATTTTTAATTTATCTCTCTACATATGGTTATAGAGCTAGCCGTGTGGAACGCCCGAAGTAAGCATATACCTTTTATAGAAAAGAAGAATCATCCTTTACCCCCAGACCATGGTGCAATGACAAGACACTTAAGTAATTTCCTAAGCATCTACGTTTGAATCCCAATTACAATGCACTGTTAGGATATTTTTCTCCTGTGGGATGAAAAATTTGGGATGTTTGTCATTGGATTTGGATGAGGAGTCGCTCTCATATTCAATTTGTTTGGTAGCCATTTTATGATATATATATATATATATATATATATATATATATATAAACAAAAAATTAAAAAAAATAATAATCTTAGTTAGCCTAATTGATTATCTCTGGGGTGACCGATCCAGTTCCACAGAAGTTTCTCACCGGCCACCAGGGTAAATCGAGAAGCACACATGGCGGCCAGCCCAGAAACCCAGCATTCTTTGACCCCCTTATTTGGAGAAAAAATTCTTATAAATATGCTATAGCTAGGGTTTGAACTGTAAATATCTGGATGATAATCTGAATGCCCTATCATGACACCTCCCGGGACAGATGACGCCAAAAATAAGAAAATACAGATGCTGGTTCATTTTGGCTTGTTAAAATGATCTTTGATGCATGCATGTTACTGACACATTTTTCTGCAATCCCAAATTCTTTACCAAATTTCATTGTCTTTCAAATACATTATTGAAAAAAACACTAACTTTTAGTTTTTGTTTCTTTTTTCTGTTGCTGGACATGTCTATATACGGTTTACTCCTTGAGCACCGAAATCACCCTTAATTTTATAATTCTCTCCTCTAGTTGTTGGTTAGTCCTAGGAAGACCGTACCGGTTCCACTGTATAAAAATTTTGTACAAGTGTCGAACCTTTTCTAAATAACCTATTGTGTTCTTTAGAAGTTAAATTAGGAATCGCAGACGGAACTTAACATCATTGATTCCAAATTTAACTTATCTATTCTTGATGGTTTAGATTTGGATCGCAAGCGGAACTTAGCACTATTGATCCAAATCCACCTATGTTATTAATTCAATTAAATATTAATTTCCAAAATTAGCTTCCAGGACTGCATGGCTAGGCACATGGCCTTCTTGGATATGGGAGCAACCACCACCACCTAGACAAAGCCTTTTAAGGAAAGCTAATATTTAATTTCCTTAAATAATTCTAGGTTAACCAAAAAGAACAATCGAATCACAAATTCGAAAACAAAGAAAACACAAACTCGAAAAATAAATTCAAAAAACTACATCTAATGCCTCTTGTGTTTGGAATTCATACAAAAGGAGTTGTGTACTTTGGTATCGGCAAATGTCACATGTAACAAGGTGGACAATAAAGTCAATCACTGGATATGCAATGAATTATGTGGAGGAATGTGAGTGATGTAGATGAGATCTATCCCTTCCATTTAACGGAAGCGATATCTGTGGGCCCCTTGATTAGGACACAAGAAAACATGATCATGTTCAAATGAGTCAATATAAGATATTGAGCTTATTTGATTGTGTCTACTTAGAGATCAAGAAACACAAAGGTTAATAAGAGGATGACACGGTCTATGCCTCATTGATTAATCAAGATATCAAGGATAGAGGGACCAAGTCATACAAGATAATAGCCACGGACAGGTTAGGTCGGATCTCGACTTTTTCATCACTTGGGTAGCAATGATGCCTTGCCAGATGCCACTCATTGCTTATGTATCTAAATGTTGATTTGGATACATTGCCAATGTTACAAGAACCTATTGGGGAACACACAAAGAACAAGTAGATTTGGAGATGAGTTCATATGATGAATCATTGGATTACGTCTAATCCGAATTGGACTTATTGAGTTAGACTCAATTGGATCTAATTATTGGATTAAGTCCAATTCAAACTAGACTCAAGGAGTCAATTCAAATTAATGAAATAGTGATTCATTGAATTTGAAATTGTATGAGATTAATTGAGTAAGACTCGATTAAATTAGACTTAAGTTAGACTCAAGTGAATTAGACTTGAGTTAGACTCAAGGGAATTAGACTTGAGTTAGACTCAAGTGAATTAGACTTGAGTTAGACTCAAGGGAATTAGACTTGAGTTGGACTCAAGTGAGGATTAATGGAGATTAATTCATTGAATTTTGAAATTCAATGAGTCATTCAATTTTTGAAATTGAATTAAAAAATGAGGAGTTTCAAGTGTGGTCCTTAATGGAGAGTGAATGTTCATTAAGGCTCATTGATTAAATTAATGCTCATTAAGTGTTTCCATTGGATGAAAATACTTAAACAATTTTTCTCTCATTTTTTGATAACTTCTTCATTCTCCTTCCTCTTCTCTACTCCTCTTGGCCGAAATTACCTTGTTTGGTTGCTAGCACAACCTTAGGTAATTTTCTTCTCCATTTTTGTGAGTTTGTGAGACAAACGGAGATACTTGTTCATGTGGATATCGTAGAGGTGAGAACGTGTGATCGTGCTGAGATCCAAGCTGTCTGGAGTCCGTGAGCACGCATCAAAGGTATACTATCATGTTGTTGTTCAAATCTTAGTATATTTTCTTTCCCTTCGCATGGATCTCCTGGAGGAATTAGATGGTTTTCGCTGCGCATAATGGTGTTTAGTGATCTAGTTCCTTACAGTGATTTTACTATATCTTTAGTTTTTCCATGAACATTTACCAGAATATTGAAGATATTTTAAAAAAAAAATTTCTCAACATGCATCACATCTAAATTATGCTGAATAAGTAAATATTTCTAATACGACATCTCCTAAAATATGCTTATTTTCCTTCAATCACATGTATTCACTCTAACAATGTACTTATTTATATCATCAGAACCATCCTTATATACTGATAGAAATCTATACCTGTCAATTTCATTAAGAACTCCTTCACCTGACTTCTATACTGGGGCAAGTTTCTTGACCATTTCATTCCTTCTGAATTTTTTCTTATTTCATCTGAATGAGTGATCAACTAGTAAAAATTTATGATGATTATTAAATAGGATATCTTTCCATTATAAGGCAATCAAAATTCATCAGACTCCCTCATGTAATATGGACATGCTAACTTATAGTCGTGCTCTATCCTGACAATATTGAGTATGCTAGAAAATCACTAATCGTCAATAACAAAGCAACATGCATTGTAATATTTGATTTACTTGCAATGTCTTAAATCTCCGATCCTACATTTTATAAATGATTTAGTCATGCAACCAAAAGTTGTAAAAAAAAAATATCTATTTGCCCTTTTGGATTCTGAGAATCTGGAATAAGCATAGTAAGAAACATAAATTCGTCTTTCCTGCATATTTATGAAGGTAAGTTATATGGTATTAATATAATTGACCAGGATGAATATTGCTGTCCATAGCTTCCAAATTGTAGAAATCTATTTACGAAAAGTCTAGGTCTCATATTATGTGGTTCCATTATAAACTTTGGGCGTAGATATTTTCTCTGTATTCGATTGATCATATGCATTCATTGCGTCATAAACCATTGATTGCATTCACATACCTTGATGATTCCTCTAGAGCAATTAGGTAGGATGACAAAGCAACAAAAGGTCCAATTTAGTCAAATATATGCGGCTCCCCATTACAATACTAGTTGTAATAATTTGGAATAAATTGATACCTGCATATATGTGTTTTCACTGTATCATCATCATGAAAAGTTGTATTTCTACATCTGCACTGATTACATAGATGCTTTAATTTGACTAATAGGATCAATGCACGTGAGAGGGGAGGAGGGGGGGGGGGGGGGGTGGTGAATCACATATATTTAAAAACTTTTATTGTTCAATTTTGGAAATCAATGAGTAGTGGAAGAAAAACAAAGTATGAAAAGAAAGAAATCGAAAACACAAGTATTTACTTGGTTCAAAGCTTTCAACAACTTCTACTCCAAAACTTGGGTCCTTTGGACCTTTTATAATAGATAATCTACTAAAACTCCCTACCGGTAGGATCCCAGTAGAGTAATCAAGTATAGAGAAGAAAAGAAGTGTAACAAGCCTGCATTTCCTTATGCAATAATTAAAAAAATGTTATCCAACATGAAGATGGAGAAATAATTGAGCTCAGGTGTCAGTGTTAGTCCGTCTATAGTAGTTAGTGTAGCAACGTTACAACACAGCAGTAGCACGAAGGCGGAGTAGAAGGATGATCAAGGAAGCACATAGAAAACTTGTTTTGAAGGTGTTGGCTGAAATTGCCTTATATAGGTCATTAAAGGCGCCTTTTTAAGAAATTGGACATTTAACCTTCCTATTAAATAAATCTTGGTCTAACTAGTCTAGGATGTGATGAGGTAACTGATGGATCGAAAGTGCTAAAGGGGGGGGGGGGGGGGGGTGAATAGCGCTCGTGGCTATTTTAGCGATTTACGGAAATCGTTCGAGTAACTAAAGTAACGCAGCAGAAATGAAAAGTAAAGTAAATGCAAAGACACAAGTAGTTTACTTCGTTCGGAGCCTATTTCGACTCCTACTCGAAGGCCCGTGGTCCTTGACCGCTTTCGGTGGGCAACAACTATATAGCGCAAATCTTTACAAGTGAATAAGTACAAGTAAGTGCAGTAAAGAAATTATACCAACGACAAAAGAGAATAGAGAACTTCGGAACGACTCGTTGGAGTAGCAGAGCATTGTTAGCAGTAGCACAAGGAAGAGCAGAGTTTTCTGTTCGGAATTCGATGTTATGAGCTACACCTCGAGGCCTCCTTTTATAGCTCTGCAAGGTCTGATCCAGATCCCCAAGTCTCGGGATCAGATTTGACCCGAAGCGGATCGGTCGACCGATCCCTACGTTCGGTCGACCGATCAGATGACCTCCACCGCATCTGATTCGTCCATCCGTCGCTCCGCTTCGATCTGGTCAAACTTTATCCCTGGGTTCGGTTGACCGATCCCAAGATTCGGTCGACTGATTAGTCTCCTCTGACCCGCACACCTCGGCTTGATCCAGTCGATACCTATCTAGGTTCGGTCGACCGATCCCGAGGTCCGGTCGACCGATCCCTGGTCGAACCCGGTCCAGCTTCTGGAGATCTGATATGGTAGCTTGGAGGTTCGGTCGACCGATCCTGGTCAGTTCTAACCCTGCATAAAACTGTTAGTTACCTGCAAAACAGAGTTAGAACACAAAAAGATAACACAATAAATATAATTGTCAGTCATTAGACTGACCGGGTCTGACTTCAAGTTTCCAACCGGAAACCCTAGGTCGACCCGACGCCTACTGTTCCCTCTACGGGGAACGCGTCCTCACCTACTCCACTCAGGAGATTTACCTGATGTCAGTCTGGTCCTCCAGATTTACTGGACTTTTCGCCTAGGGTTACCACCCCCTACGACCTAGAGTTACCGCCCCCTAGGGTTTTTCTCCACCTAGGGTTACCACCCCCTAGGACCCAAGGTTATCGCCCCTTAGGATTTTCCTCCACCTAGGGTTACCACCCCCTAGGACCTAAGGTTACCGCCCCTTAGGATTTTCCACCTGCCTAACCGCAGTTAGGACTTTCCTGCACACTTGTTTAAGCTCATTAGATAACAAAACAACTTAACTTGAACCCTTTGACATAATCAAAACATCGGTTCGATCGTCAGATGCTTCCTGCACCAATAATCTCCCTCTTTTTGATTATGGCAACACAGTTCAAAGTTAAGTAAAGGTATGACAAAATTAAAATATGAAATTAACAATTAAGAAATTTAAACATGAACTTATGCTCCTCTTTATGTTTAAATTATTAATTGTTAATTTCTTTAACTATTCTTTAACTTTGACTTTTCTCTCCCCCTTTGACATAAATCAAAAAGAATATCAGGAAGAGAAAAGAATAATTAGTTTAAGCTTCCCCTGAATAGTAGCCATTTATTTAATGTCTTAGTGTTTCAAAAAGAATTATTTTACTTATGTTAGGAAATGCCTTGGAAACTACTTAGTGTTTTCAACAAAAACTTAGCAAAATTTAGCATTTTGAAAATCATTACTTTGAAAAACACTTAGCTCAATTTGAAATTGTTTTGAAAATACATAACTTATTTTCAACAAAAACTAATTTTGACAAACACTTAAAGATAAAAACTTTGCTTAACTTTAAAAGGATTTTCATAAAAGCTTAACTTAAGTACTTAGCTTTGAGAAACTGTTTCTTGAAAAGAACTTAGTAAAGGATTTGGATAATTTTAGTGCTTAGTTTTGAAATTTGATTATCTAAAAATCCAAGCCTTTAGAAATACTGTTAATTCTATTTTAAAGCTGAGTCAAACATAATTTTTATAGCAAGTCAAAAATAATTTTTAAAACCAAGTCAAAGATAATTTTTATTTTAAAGGAAAACTAGCTTGAAAAGAAAGATTCACTCCCCCTTGATTAATATCTTAATAAATTCTTAGGGTCTTATAGTCCAAGCATGAGTCACGTTAAATAGTTGTTAAATTATTTAAATTATTTTGGTCAGGTATCAGAGCCCTAAAGTGTAAGCAAGCTTAAGCTTAACATTTCCTTCACCAACTGTCTAACCGTTAGCTACTTGCTGATTGCTTAGAGGGTAACAGCTTTCACTTGGTTAGTCAAGTAAAGTCATTTAGTCCAGTTAGATTTGACTAAGGCTGGAAGACTTGACTTAATTACTGTTAATAAAGTATTTAACGCCCAGACTCATATTGATGCACAGTAATAAGCATTCTTGAGTCCAGGCTGTACCCTATGCATCTCACACCATTCTATGTTTTACAAACACAAGCAAGGTATACCTAGGTGTTTGTGAGATGCTCTGGCTTAAATCTAGGGGAACAAGATTTTTAGGGTAGACGCCGGCTCATCTCTCAATTTTTAACGTCGGATCTCGACGGTCTTCTACTCGGAGGGTTTATAGACGCCGACTCGTCTCTCGATTTTTAACGTCGGAGCTCGACAGTGTTCCGCTCTGAGGGTTTATAGATGCCGGCTCGTCTCTCGATTTTTAACGTCGGAGCTCGATGGTCTTCCGCTCGGAGGGTTTATAGACGCCGGCTCGTCTCTCGATTTTTAACGTCGGAGCTCGACGGCCTTCCGCTCGGAGGGTTTATAGACGTCGGCTCGTCTCTCAATTTTTAACGTCAGAGCTCGACGGTCTTCCGCTCGGAGGGTTTATAGACACCGGCTCGTCTCTCGATTTTTAACGTCGGAGCACGACGGTCTTCCGCTCGGAGGGTTTATAGACGCCGGCTCGTCTCTCGATTTTTAACGTCGGAGCTCGACGGTCTTCCGCTTCGGCTGATGGTGCCTTATACTTGTGCTACTTCTCGATTTTTAACGCCTGATTCTATCGGGTTACATCGGCGCACCTTGACGGTCTTCCGCTCGGAGGGTTTATAGACGCCGGCTCGTCTCTCGATTTTTAACGTCGGAGCTCGACGGTCTTCCGCTCGGAGGGTTTATAGACGCCGGCTCGTCTCTCGATTTTTAACGTCGGAGCTCGACGGTCTTCCTCTCGGAGGGTTTATAGTCGCCGACTCGACTCTCGATATTTAACGTCGGAGCTCGACGACCTTCCGCTCGGAGGGTTTATAGACGCCGTCTCGTCTCTCGATTTTTAACGTCGGAGCTCGACGGTCTTCCGCACGGAGGGTTTATAGTCGTCGGCTCGACTCTCGATATTTAACGTCGGAGTTGGACGGCCTTCCGCTCGGAGGGTTTATAGACGCCGGCTCGTCTCTCGATTTTTAACGTCAGAGCTCGACGGTCTTCCGCTCGGAGTGTTTATAAACGCCGGCTCGTCTCTCGATTTTTAACGTCGAAGCTCGACGGTCTTCCGCTTGGAGGGTTTATAGACGCCGGCTCGTCTCTCGATTTTTAACGTCGGAGCTCGACGGCCTTTAAGGCTAATTTTAACATTGTCATTCGGCGAAGCTATTTGCCATCCTTTAAATCATTTTGGCTTCCTGCATTACCAATACATAGGCGACCAAAACGTATACAAAAATTACATCAGCGCACCTCTTACCCAGCTCGGTACGGCTGGAGATGATTCGCGCTCCATGGTCGATCCAGCTGCCGCCCGTCTTCATCCTCTAAATAATAAGCGCCCGAGCGGAGTTTTTCGATGATTTTGAAGGGGCCCGCCCATGGAGCTTCCAGCTTGCCGACGTCGCCGACCGGCTTTACTTTCTTCCAGACGAGATCGCCAACTTGGAATGCTCTAGGGATTATGCGCCGGTTGTAGTTCTGCTTCATTCTTTGCCGGTACGCCATCAGCCGAATGGAAGCCTTGGCTCGCTCTTCGTTTACCAAATCAAGCTCCATGTTCCTCCGCTCGGCGTTGTCCTCATCATAGTTCTGGATCCGGACGGACTCGACGCCGACTTCGACAGGGATAATCGCTTCGCCGCCATACACCAGGTGGAAAGGCGTGACGCCCGTTTCTTCCTTTGGGGTTGTTCGAATGGCCCATAGGATGCCCGACACTTCATCCACCCAGCTTCCTCCCAAATGGTCGAGCCGAGCGCGCAGAATGCGAAGAATTTCCCGATTGGCTACTTCGGCTTGACCATTGCTTTGGGGGTACGCCACGGATGTGAAGTGTTGCTCGATGCCATAGCTTTTGCACCAATCTTCGAGCAACTTTCCCGCGAACTGCCGCCCGTTATCGGAAACAAGTCGACGGGGGATGCTGAACCGGCAGATAATATGTTGCCAAATAAACTTCTTGACCATTTGCTCGGTGATCTTGGCTAGCGGCTCGGCCTCCACCCACTTGGAAAAATAATCGACCGCCACCAGTAGAAATTTTCGCTGTCCGGTCGCCATAGGAAATGGACCCACAATATCCATTCCCCATTGGTCGAACGGACAGGACACAGTAGCTGCTTTCATTTCCTCCGCCGGTCGATGGGAGAAGTTATGATATTTTTGGCAAGAAAGGCATGTCGACACGATCCGAGCAGCGTCTGCTTGCAGGGTTGGCCAGAAGTATCCGGCCAACAGAATCTTTTTAGCTAGTGATCGTCCGCCCGGATGCCCTCCGCATGATCCTTGATGTACTTCTTGGAGGATGTACACTGCGTCTTCCGAGCTTACGCATTTCAAAAGCGGGCGGGAGAAAGCCTTCTTGTAGAGTTGATCTCCGATGAGTGTGAACCGGCCGGCTCTCCTCCTCAGCAGCTGGGCTTCATCCCGATCGGACGGTGAAGTGCCCGAGCGGAGAAACTCCATGATGGGTGTCCTCCAGTCGCTCGGAAACGTGAGGCCCTCCATCCGGTCGACGTGCGCCACCAAAGATACTTGTTCAATTGGCTGCTGGATGGCGACCGACGTTATTGAACTTGCGAGTTTGGCTAACTCATCGGCCGCTCGGTTTTCCGCCCGGGGTATCTTCTGGACAATGACTTCTCTGAAATTGGCTTTAAGCTTCTCAAAGGCTTCCGCATAGAGTTTGAGCCGAGCATTGTTAATTTCAAAGGTGCCAGAAAGCTGCTGAGCGGCTAATTGAGAATCTGAATGTATAGTTACCCGTCCGGCTCCCACATGCCGGGCTGCCTGTAAACCGGCTATAAGAGCTTCATATTCTGCCTCATTATTAGTAGCTCTGTAATCCAGTCGGACGGATAAGTGCATCTTTCCTTCTTGGGGAGAGAGCAGTAGTACTCCAATCCCGCTTCCGAGCCGAGTGGATGATCCGTCCACAAATATTTTCCACATGGCTTCGGGTTCTGGCCTTTGTACTTCGGTGATAAAATCCGCCAAGGACTGCGCCTTTATCGCCGAACGGGGCTGGTATTGTTAGAGTGTATACTAAAAGCCTAGCTTTTGGTATAAACATTTATCTAGAAATAAGAATCACATTGGTCAAATGTTTACATTTATGATAAATGTAGTTGTTCAATTAATTTATATTGTAGATAACATGGTGTGTGGTGTCACACACAGAGGATCATGTTATCAGTACCTTATAAATTATAAACAGTAGCTCACGACCATAATGGAAAGGAACAAACCATTGGAAGGTCGTAGTGTAATTAGGTATTAGTTTATCTTAACTATATAATTACACTAGTACACTTAGAGTGTATTGAGTAGGACCATTAGAGGTCGTTTCTTTTATACTGACTTTATAAAGAAACAAAGACCTCAGTTATTATGGAAGTGTGTGCTCTTAATCCTAATATAATAACAAGCACATATATTTGATATTTATTTCTTTAATTTATCAATGGGTGAGATTTAGTTCGATAAATCAATAAGCCCGATAAGTTGGGAAATGATATCACTTATAGTGTGTGTTGTTGATTATAGAAGGAAACTGTGTCCTAGTGATCTAGGTTGAGAATGTCCCCAAGAGGAGCTCATAAGGATTGTCATGTTAAACCCTGCAGGTGGACTTAGTCCGACATGACGATGAAGTTGAGTGGTACTACTCTTGGAGCTAGATATTAATTAAGTGAGTTGTCAGTAACTTACTTAATTAGTGGACATTTGTTATCTTAAACACAGGGAGACTAACACACTCATAATAAGAAGGAGCCCAAAATGTAATTTGGGATTGGTGCGGTAGTTCAATAATAGTTCTCTAGTGGAATGAATTATTATTGATAAAATTAAGTTGTGTGTTCGGGGCGAACACGGGATGCTTAATTTTATCGGGACACCAAAACCAATTCCTCCTCTCGGTCCCTATCGTAGCCTCTTAATTATAGAGTACTATACCCACCTATACCCACCTTCTTACCCATCCTATAGGGGCCAACCAAGCTAGCTTGGAGACCAAGCTAGGGCCGACCATGGGTATGTTCATGGGTGAATTCATGTGGCCGTCCCTATTAAAATAAAAAGGAATTTTAATTTTAAAATTTTTCTTATGTGGATAATATAATTTAAAAGAGAGTTTAAAAATTTAAATCCTTCCTTTTATAAGATTCTACAAAAGATTAAGAGAATAGTTAAAATCTCTTTCCTTATTTGTAGATTAAAAGGTTGATTTTAATTTTGATAAAAACTTTCCTTTTAATTATATTCATGATTTAAAAGAAAGTTTGAAAATTAAAAATTCTCTTTTATTAGTTTCTACAAAAGATTAAGAAAAGATTTAATATCTTTCCTTATTTGTAGATTGAAAGGAGATTTTAATTTTTAGAGATAACTTTCTCTTTTGGAAATTATCCACATGTTTAAAAGAAAGATTTTAATTTATAAAATTTCTTTTTATTAACCAATCATGAAGGGATTAAAATTATTGGAGAAATTTTTATAAATTTCTAGAAACAAATTAGGAAGTTTTAATTTTTGTTTTAATTAAAACTCTCCTTGTTTTGGGGAGAAGAGTGGCCGGCCATTATAATTTGAAAAGAGAAAATTATTTTAATTAAATAAATTTTCCTTTTCAATGGCAAAAGAATTAAGGAAGTTTTTATTAAATTTTCCTTATTTGCCAAGACCAAGGATTATAAAAGAGGGGGTAGAGGAGACTTCAAGGTGAACGACTCTATTCTATTTTTCCTCTCTTTTCTCCTTGGGTGTGGCCGGCCCTTTCTTTCCTCTCCTCTCCTTTGTGTGGCCGAAACCTTCTCATGGTGGAGATATCTTTGGTGGCGGGATCTAAGAAGGAGAAGAAGGAGAGAAAAGAAGCCTCTTTTCTAGCATCCTTTGGAGCATGGAGGTGGTGGCCGAACCTCTTCATCCTAGGAGAAGTCTTGATGGCCGAAACTTGTAAGGAAGAAGAAGGTGCTTGGTGGTTCTCATCTCGGAAGATCGTTGCTCACACAACGTCCGAGATTAGAAGAGGAATACGGTAGAAGATCAAGAAGTCTTTCTAAAAGGTATAACTAGTAATTTTTGTTTCCGCATCATACTAGTTATTTTTGGAAATAATACTAAATACAAGAGGCATACGATTATAGAGTTTCGAATTTGTTTTCGATATAGTGTTCTTTTGTTTTTCTTTCCCTTGTGATTTGATTGTTCTTTTCGGTTAACCTAAAGTTATTTTAGGAAATTAAATATTAGCTTTCTATAAAAGGTTTTGTCTAGTCGGTGGTGGTTGCTCCCATATCCAAGAAGGCCATGTGCCTCGCCACGTCAGTACTGGGAACCAATTATGGAAATTAATATTTAATAGAATTAATAACTTAAGGTGACTTGGGTCGAACGTGTTAAGTTCCGCAGGAGATCCAAGTCAAAACCTAAAAGAACAAATAGATTAAGTTTTGGATCAAACGTGTTAAGTTCCGCAGGCGATCCAAAATTTAATTTAAAAGAACACATGGTAGCTAGGAAAAGGTTCAGACCTTTGTACAAAATTTTTGTACAGTGGAACCTCTAGGTTTTCCGAGTAGCAACCAACAGGTATTGAATGTCAAATTCGCTCAACTCCGTTGTCCATTTGATGAGCCGCCCGGACGCTTCTGGATTCAACAGCACTCTCCCCAATGGACTATTCGTCCGGACGATGATGGTATGAGCCAAGAAATAGGGACGGAGGCGCCGAGCGGCGAGGACCAAAGCGAAAGCCAGCTTCTCGAGCCCGGTGTAGCAAGATTCAGCATCTTTTAAAATATGGCTCAGAAAATATACAGGCTCTTCTCCGCTCGCCCTCACTAGTGCCGAGCCGACTGCTTGCTCAGTTGAAGATAAATAGATACAAAGTGGCTCACCCATAGTTGGCTTGGCTAGCACAGGTAGAGAGTATAAGTATGCCTTTAGATCTTCGAACGCCCGATCGTATTCTTCGTCCCAGTGAAACTTAGTGGCTTTGCGCAAGATTTTGAAAAAAGGCAGGCTCCGGTCGGCGGTCTTGGAGATGAATCTGGACAGAGCAGTTATCCGACCGGTCAAACGCTGCACTTCCCTCATATTTCTTGGGGGCGGCATATCTTGTAATGCTTTCACTTTGCTGGGATTTGCCTCGATGCCCCGCTCAGTCACTATGTATCCCAAGAAACGCCCGCCTTTTGCTCCAAACAGGCACTTCTGAGGGTTTAGCTTAACTTCATATTTCCGTAGCGTTCGGAAAGTTTCCTCCATGTCTTCTAAGAGATCGGCCGCTCGGACGAACTTGATGAGAATGTCGTCCACGTATACTTCTAGATTTCGCCCGATCTGCTCTTTGAACACTTTGTTCATCAAGCGCTGATAAGTGGCTCCCGCGTTCTTCAGTCCGAACGGCATCACATTATAGCAATAGGTGCCGTCGGCTGTGACGAAGCTGACTTTTTCTTGATCTTCTCGGGCGAGCGGCACTTGATGGTAACCTTGATATGCGTCGAGCATGCATATCAACTCACAGCCGGTCGTAGAATCCACCAGTTGATCGATCCGAGGTAGAGGATAAAAATCTTTTGGGCAGGCCTTGTTAAGATCCCGGAAATCGATGCACACTCTCCATTTGTTGCCCGGCTTGGACACTAATACCACGTTCGCCAACCAGCTGGGGAACTGGACCTCGCGTATGTGGCCGGCCTCCAGGAGTTTCTCGACCTCCGCTCGGATGATTGCATTTTGTTCGGCGCTGAAGTCCCTCTTCCTTTGCTTCACCGGCCGAGCGTCCGGTCGGACGTGGAGCTCATGCTGCGCTATACTCGGTGAAATTCCGGGCAGCTCATGCGTCGACCAGATGAAGACATCGCAATTTCTCTGGAGGTTTTTGATCACTTCCTTTTTTCGGCTCGCCTCCAGATCAGCCACAATGAACGTTGTGGCTTCCGATCGGATCGGGTGAATCTGCACCTCCTCTTTTTCTTCATAAACCAAAGAGGGAGGTTTTTAAGTTATAGCGTTCACCTCGATCCGTGGCGTCTTCCAGGCGGAATTGGCTTCTGCTCGGACCATCTCGACGTAACATCGCCGAGCCGCTAGTTGATCTCCTCGTACTCCCCCCACTTTGTCTTCAACCGGGAACTTGATTTTCTGGTGGAAGGTGGAGACGGCCGCTCGGAATTCACTGAGAGCCGGTCGTCCCAGGATGACATTGTTACGCTGACGGAGAGTCCACCACAATGAAATTTGCTGTACGCGTCCTCCTGAGTGGCTCTTCCCCCAGCGAGATAGCCAGTCGGATCTGTCCGACTGGCAGGACTTCATTGCCCGTAAACCCGTAGAGGGGGGTTGTCATGGGTAGCAGCTCGGCTCGATCAATTTATAGTTGATCGAAGGCTTTTTTGAATACGATATTGACCGAGCTTCCTGTGTCAATAAAAACGCGGTGAATAGTATAGTTGGCTATTACCGCTTTGATAAGGAGAGCATCGTCATGCGGCACTTCGACTCCCTCCAAATCCTTGGGCCCGAAGCTGATTTCGGGTCCACTAGCCCGTTCCTGGCTACAGCCGACCGCATGAATCTGGAGTTGTCTTACGCTTGCTTTCCTTGCTCGGTTGGAATCGCCCCCGGTCGGCCCCCCAGCAATAATGTTGATTTCGCCTCGGGAAGTGTTGCTTCTATTTTCTTCTTCCCGAGCGGATGGCCTTGGCAGCTCCCTAGACCTCCGGGGATTGTCTTCACGCCTCGGAGTATGACGCCGCTCGGGAGTCTGTCTTTGTCGCTTGTCGAGTTTCGTCCGCTCGGCTTCACGAGGTCTTTGTCGCCTGTCGGATGATGGCGATCGACGGCCACCACTCCGGGGAGCGGGGTGGGCGATTAGAGGAAGACTTCGGCAATCTCTGGTGTTATGTGTGTCCGTCCGGTGGAATGAGCAGAACATTGGGGTCCATCTCTTCTTTTGCTTGGGCCGTTCGGTAGCTACCTCTTTCACATGGGACCTAGTATGGGGGGAGCGGATTGCTTCGGCCCTAGGTCCTCTGGGCGGGTGATGAGCAGTGTGCGGCTTCCGCTCGGAAGGTGGTGGACGCTCAGTCGGAGCTTCCTTCCTCCGGGCCACCTGGGCTTCCTCCACATTGATATATTCATTAGCCCAGTGTAGCATATGATCATAGTCTCAGGGCGGCTTCCGAATGAGCGAGCGGAAGAAATCCCCATCCATGAGGCCTTACGTAAATGCGTTCATCATCGTCTCGGAGGTGGCCGTTGGAATGTCCATGGCCACCTGGTTGAATCGCTGGATATAAGCTCTGAGCGACTCTCTGGGCTCTTGCTTAATGGCGAATAAACTCATACTAGTCTTCTGGTAGCGCCGACTGCTTGCAAAATGGTGGAGGAAGGCCGTTCGGAAGTCTTTGAAACTTGTGATGGATCCGTCCGGAAGCCTCCGAAACCACCGTTGAGCCGATCCCGAGAGGGTGGTAAGAAAAACTCGACACTTCACTCCATCTGTGTATTGATGAAGGGTAGCCGTGTTATCGAATTTACCCAAATGGTCGTCCGGGTCGGTGGTTCCATTGTATTCACCGATCGCCGGGGGCACATAGTGCTTCGGCAGAGGGTCCTGCAAGATGGCCTCCGAAAACTGACGGTTGATCCGCTCGGGAGAAGCGCCCGCTCGGGAGAAGAGTCCGCTCGGGGGGCTTTGCCTTTTCTACTGTCTCGTCTCGGTACTTCATCTGAAGAAGATCCTCGATCACGATTAACTGTTGCGGCTTCTGGAGGTGTGCGGAATAGAGCCCGGTGGAATGGAACCGTGGCCAGTGGTGCTTCCGCTCGGCCACCTGATGCTGATGTTGCTTGCTGCTCCATCCGCTCGGCTTGCGACTTTTGTCTTTGTTCCACAAGCTTAGCGGCTCTGGTCTCGATCAAAGCATCGAGCTCCTCTGTGGAGAGCATCACCGAGTGCGGTCGTCCAGCCTCGTCCATTGCTTCCGATCGGATGCAGGAGCGTCCCCACAGACGACGCCAAATTGATCCTGTCCGAAAGCTGAATCAACGGACGCTGGGCACGTGGTGCTCTCCAAGCGGCTGACGTAGATCTCCTGACTGTTCGCACGGACCTCCGGTGAACCTGCACAGAAGTCGGGTCGGGATGGGGTTCCCGGCGACGACCCTCCGACGATCAAGTCAGGTAAGCGAACAAGAAAATGGCGTCGAATATGTGATATCGCGTACCTCGGGTGAAGTGCGAGGCTCCTTATATAGAGCTGGGAAGGAGCTCATGCACACATGCCGAGGCGAATACGTGTCCCCAGCCCATACCTCAGTAAGGGCTTGTCAGAAGGCTTACCTGACACCATACTGCTACAGTCCAAGCATGTCTTCGATGGGACAGCGGAACCCCTTGTCGTAAGATTTGAAGTATGGCCGGATTATAGAGCATGCCCGCTGTCAGAAGATGTCCCTTGTCCTTTTCTCCTTACTCCCTACCGGTCGTCCGGCCGGCCAGCACTCGCCTTACGTCCGGCCGGTCATATATAGTGATCTACTTGGGAGATTCTCGGTAATGTGCTCTGTGGAGACTGTTAGCAGTATGCTACCTTATGTCTTCGGCCGAGCATGCCATCCGCTTGGCCCTATGATCCTGTTCCACGAGCGTCGGAACCCCGACTCCCGCCGGGGCGCCTTTTGCCATCAGTTGGACACCGGTCGGCCGGCCGGGCGGTCGGCCAACCCTTCTCCGGTCGGCCTATTGATCCAACCTTTTCTCGGGTGTCCGGTTGGTTCATCCTTCTCCTATCGACCACCTGGCCCTTTGACTTCCACGTGGCGTTGACTCCCCAGAATGGGGGTCCCCTGTTCTTACCGCCGGATCAGTTTGCATCACTTACAAACCAGTAATGGAGACCGTGGAATTTATTTAAAAATAAATCCCTCTCCCACTTAGTTATTTAAAGTGAGGAATTTTGACTATGCTAGCCTACTTAACATGCATACTAACAAGCACACACAGCACAGCATAAAAAGCAATAAATAGAAAAATTAATTTTCAACTATTTTGCCTTTTATCTATTGCTGTCCTTTATGTGTCACCAACCCTAGCTGCTGCCATCTTTGGCCACCGCCACCGGGTCTAGTTGTCGCATCCATCTTGCTCCTTGTTCCGCTGCGCCTCTGGTCCTCAAAAGGTTCCACGCCTTGCAAAATTCGATCCGCGACATAAATAAAATTTTACATTTTTCGATCCTGTATTCCTCGAAGGAATGTACATGTAAACTAGATCGAACATAAAATAAAATTTACATCTATCGATCCTATATTCCATAAAAGGAATGTACATGTAACTAGATCAAAAATAAAATCCTAATAAAACTAAATACAGCTCCTGCTGTATTTTATAATACAATCATACACATATAATAAAATGCCCTTGACATGTCCAAGGGTCCAATCACACACACAATATCTATAAGTCATAATAGTTGGATCCTGCATCCACAAAGTTAGCACATCCTACTATTATCTTACCTAAATTATGTATGACATGTGTATAATTAAACTAATACCAAATACACAGAGGCAAAACCCTAGCTCTGATACCAATTCTTGGTTGCTACTCGGAAAACCTAATGGTTCCTCTGTACAAAAATTTTGTATAAGATCTGAACCTTTCCTAGCTACCATGTGTTCTTTTAAATTAAACTTGGATCGCCTGCGGAACTTAACACGTTTGATCCTAAGTTTAACTTATATGTTCTTTTAGGTTTATATTTGGATCTCCTGCAGAACTTAACACGTTCGATCCAAATCACCTAGGTCACAAAGTCGATTAAATATTAATTTCCAAATTTGGCTTCCAGGACTGCATAGCGAGGCACATGGCCTTCTTAGATATGGGAGCAACCACCACCGCCTAGACAAAGCCTCTTAAGGAAAGTTAATATTTAATTTCCTTAAATAACTTTAGGTTAACCAAAAAGAACAATCGAAGTACAAGTTCGAAAAGAAAACAAAAGAACACAACATCGAAAACTAATTCGAAACCTAGAATCACATGCCTCTTGTATTTGGTATTTTTACAAAGAAACAAAACTAACATGATGCGGAAAACAATTATTAGTTATACCTTTCTTTGTGAACTTTTAATGACCTCTTGATCTTCTACCGTATTCCTCTTCTAACCT
The DNA here is from genome assembly GCF_018446385.1 of Zingiber officinale. Lineage (NCBI taxonomy): Eukaryota > Viridiplantae > Streptophyta > Magnoliopsida > Zingiberales > Zingiberaceae > Zingiber > Zingiber officinale. Next base: position 109,906,235 of record NC_055997.1, read on the forward strand.
CGGACATTGTGTGGGCAATGATCTTCCGACATGAGAACCACCAAGGCACCTTCTTCTTCCTTCCTTCAAGTTTCGGCCAAACAAAAACTTCCAAAGGATGAAGAACTTTTTCCACCAACCAAGCTCTAAGGGATGCAAGAAACAAGCCTCCTTTCTCTCCTTTTCTCCAAGCTAGATCCGACCACTTCTATGTCTCCAAGAGGTGATGAAGTCTCGGCCACAAGAAGGAGAAGAGAGAAGAGGAAGGGGAACCTCTAGGGGCTGGCCACACCTAGGAAGAAAAGAGAGGAAGAAAAAGAATAGAGTCGTTTTCTATTTTTGAAGGCACCTCTACCCCCTCTTTTATAATCCTTGGCCTTGGCAAATAAGGAAATTTAAATAAAAACTTCCTTAATTCCTTTGCCATGAAAAAGAAAAATTAATTAATTAAAATTCAATTTTCTTTTTCCAACTTATTTGGCCGGCCACTTTCTCCTCAAAACAAGGAAAGTTTTAATTAAAACAAGAATTAAAACTTCCTAATTTGTTTCCGGAAATTTATAAAAATTTCTCCAATAATTTTTATCCCTTCATGATTGGTTAATAAAAAAGAAATTTTATAAATTAAAATCTTTCTTTTAAACATGTGGATAATTTTTAAAAAGGAAAGTTATCTCTAAAAATTAAAATCTCCTTTCAATCTACAAATAAGGAAAGATATCAAATCTTTTCTTAATCTTTTGTAGAAACTAATAAAAGAGACTTTTTAATTTTTAAACTTTCTTTTAAATCATGAACATGATTAAAAGGAAAGTTTTTACTAAAATTAAAATCAACCTTTTAATCTACAAATAAGGAAAGAGATTTAGCTCTTCTCTTAATCTTTTGTAGAATCTTATAAAAGGAAATATTTAAATTTTTAAACTCTCTTTTAAATCATGTTATCCACATAAGAAAAATTTTTAAAATTAAAATTCCTTTTTATTTTAATAGGGACGGCCACCTAAGCTTGAGTTCAAGCTAGGGTCGGCCACATGAATTCACCCATGAACCAAGCCATGGCCGGCCCTAGCTTGGTCTCCAAGCTATCTTGGCCGGCCCCTATAGGATGGGTAAGAAGGTGGGTATAGGTGGGTATAGTACTCTATAATTAAGAGACTACGATAGGGACCGAGAGGAGGAATTGGTTTTGGTCTCCCGATAAAATTAAGCATCCCGTGTTCGCCCCGAACACACAACTTAATTTTATCAATAATAATTCATTCCACTAGAGAACTATTATTGATCTACCGCACCAATCCCAAATTACATTTTGGGCTCCTTTCTTATTATGAGTGTGTTAGTCTCCCTGTGTTTAAGATGTCGAATGTCCACTAATTAAGTGAGTTACTGACAACTCATTTAATTAATATCTTAGTCCAAGAGTAGTACCACTCAACCTTATCGTCATGTCGGACTAAGTCCATCTGCAGGGTTTAACATGACAATCCTTATGAGCTACTCTTGGGGACATTCTCAACCTAGATTACTAAGACACAGTTTCCTATAAGTGATATCATTTCCCAACTTATCGGGCTTATTGATTTATCGAACTAAATCTCACCCATTGATAAATTAAAGAAATAAATATCAAATATATGTGGTTGTTATTATATTAGGATTAAGAGCACACACTTCCATAATAACTGAGGTCTTTGTTCCTTTATAAAGTTAGTATAAAAGAAACGACCTCTAATGGTCCTACTCAATACACTCTAAGTGTACTAGTGTAATTATATAGTTAAGATAAACTAATACCTAATTACACTACGACCTTCCAATGGTTTGTTCCTTTCCATCTTGGTCGTGAACTACTGTTTATAATTTATAAGGTACTGATAACATGATCCTCTGTGTGTGACACCACACACCATGTTATCTACAATATAAATTAATTGAACAACTATATTTATCATAAATGTAGACATTTGACCAATGTGAATCTTATTTCTAGATAAATGTTTATACCAAAAGCTAGGCTTTTAGTATACATCCTAACAGTCCATTGAGGATACCCTTGATCCACGCGTGTATTTAGGTTGTCGTTTCTACGTCCTGTATTTTTATGTTAAGTAATGTTTAATGATAAATCACACTTTGTTCCCTTAGCATCGCTTATGCCTTCGTGTAGCTCAATTATCTATTGGTCTGCGTTAGGTCAGCTAGGGGAGGGGGTGAATAGCTTGTAATTAGAGTTAATAAAAATATCTCTTACTTTTACTTTAGCAAGGATGCATAATTAATTAAAATAAACAACAACATAAAAAGAAAAGATGTTATAAAATTACTTAGTTACAACCTAGTTGGTTGTTAATTCAAGACAAATGAAAAGCTCTAAAAGATCTCCTTATTTGAAGGTGGAGAAGTCTTTTACACTCTTTAAAAGCTCAGAAAAAGACTAGGAAGTGATTATAGAAATTGTTGTTCAAGTTCTATCTAATTCTTAACTCCAGGTGGCTTTTTTATAGCCCCTAAAAAAATATTACCGTTGGTTTGAGGCCTCTCCAAAGAGGTCTAGGGCGCTTCCAAGAGGATAGAGTATTAACCTCTTCGCAACGGTAGCCTAACGGCTACTAGAGGCGCCTCAATGGCTTGAGGGGTGCCTCCTAAAAAAGTGCGAGAGCGCCTTCAAATGCTTGAGGATACCTTTCTAAGGCTTAAGGGTGCCTTTGCCGCCTAGCCTGGGTAGGGTACCTGGACTCAGACGCTTGGACTGAGTCTAGGCACTTGGACAAGTAGTACTTTCGCTGCTCCTTTCCTTTTTCTTGGGTGATATTCGTCATCCAGAATCGGACTCACCCAAATCCATCTTCCGACCTTCTTCTTGAGCAGTCTTCTGCTCTGGCTTCTCGTCCCTTGGATGCACTGAGCCTGTCGACTCCCTTCTAATGTCATCATTCTCACTAACTGCATCTTCCACTTGATTTCTTGTATTCCTAAGATCCTATACACTTAGACATAAGGATTAAATCCAACAGGACCTAACCCGGTTGACTATATCAAAACTAACTCGGGTACTTACACCAATTTATCTCAGAGATCCTTTGAGTTTTTGAATGGTCTCACACAGTTAAATTCTTCCTTTGTCAGACCACACTGGAGGGTGTTTAGTGCCTTAGAGTTAATTTGGGCTTTCTTCTTCATTTTTAGGTTCCAAGTTTTTGAGTCAAGTGGCACACCCAATGCTTCATCTTTTGGATCCTTGTACCCTTGTCATATGCTAAATCATTTATCGATATCGGTCTTCAGGTAGACCTCCATCCTTCTCTTCCAATATGGAAAGTCATCCCGCTGAAGAGTTGAGGGTGAGCAATGATATATCCTTTGCTTAGGGCCATTTAGATCTTGCAAGAAGAATGAATAAAGGAATAAAGTCTCAAGACTAAGTCTTGGATTAATAGTGTTGGAGAGAAAGAATAACAAATGTGAAAAAGTGACTTCAATGGTGTTGCACTAATTTTGAGCAATTATAGAAAATTGAAAACTTTATCAAAAGTGGTGATTGTACCCATTCAGACTTGAGTCGAAAAGCTAAAAATTGAAAAATGAAATAAGAAAAAGAAACCTTGCTTGAATGATAGTTGGACAAATTCAGAGTGAACTGACTCTGATATCACTTGTAAGATTGATGCACATGAGGGGGGGGGGGGGGGGGGAATCACATGTATTTAAAAACTTTTCTTTTTCAGTTTTGGAAATCAGCGAGTAACGGAAGAAAAACTAAGTACGAAAAGAAAGAAAAAAAACACAAGTATTTACTTAGTTCAGAGCCTTCGACGACTTCTACTCCAAGACTCATACCCTTTTGACCTTTCTTGATGGATAATCTACTAAAACTCTCGATCGATAAGCTCCCAGTAGAGTAATCAAGTACAACAAAAAAAAAGATAGTGTAACAAGCCTACACTTCCTTATGCAATAATTAACTTAACTTAAAAGTGTTACTCAACATGAAGATGGAGAAATGATTGAGCTCATGTGTTAAGTGTTGGTCTGTCTATAGTAGTCGAGCCTAGTAGCATCGTACCACAGTAGTAGCATAAAGGTGGAGTAGTAGGATGATCGAGGAAGCGTGTAGAAAACTTGTTTTGAAGGTGTTGGGAGAAATTGTCTTATATAGGTCATTGGACACATTCTAATGCCTTGAGGCACCTCTAATGGTGCTGATGCGATTCGAAATCTTTGGCCTCTATTCACTTGAAGTCTCCTCCATTAGCTTTGAGGCACCTCCAGTCTGCTCTAAGGCACCTTTATTCAGTGAAACTTCATCCTCAAATTTTATGTGCACGAGGGCGCCTTAAACTTACTGAAGGCACCTCCATCACCTCAACTAAGGTGCCTCCAAGCACTTGAGATGCCTCAAGCACTGTTCATCAGAGGATGATTTTTTCACTTAACTCTTGTAAAAATATGTTAGTCCAATAACAAAAAGTAATCTACAAAATAGAGTTAGCATATAACAAAATAAGATTTATAAATTAAATCATGTCTTATCAAGATAATGATCTAGTCTTGGTCTCAACTTAGACTTCCAAAATAGATCTAAGTTGGACCAGCGCTTACATCTCCACTAGGGTTGTCTCTTCTAGTGCTTTCCTCACTTATAATTTGTAGACTTACTTGACTTTGATCTCATTGACCCACTACGTTTTCCTACCAAATGACCCATCTGGACTTCAGCAAGATGTTAGATCCAACAAATCCAACTGGACTTCGTACCAGATATCAATCTATCTAGGCTTCTTACTAATTATCATGTCCTCTAAACTAACTAGACTTCAAACCGGTATCAGGTCCTCTATATCCATTAGTTTGTTGGCTTGCACACTTAGTAGATATATTAGATTATGTAGGATTGAAGCGCACGTGAGAGGGGAGGGGGGGGGTGTCACGTGTATTTTAAAACAAAGTCTATTTTTTAAAACTTAATAAAAAGTGCAACAGAAAAACTAAATAAAAGTAAAATCACAAGACTCGGTCAGTTACTTAGTTCAGAGCCTTCGATGACTCATACTCTAAGACTCACAATCCCTCAGACCGTATCGATGGATAATCTACTATAAACCTCTTCTAGAACCGCCGGAAGAGAAAATTGAATACAAAAATGATGTAAAGGATAATGTAACAACCTACACTACCCTAGCAACAAAAATGAACAACTTAAACCAAATTGTTACCAACACAAGGTTTGTCAAAGTTGAGAGTTCGGATGTTGGTGTAGTCTGCCAGTAGCGGTCGGAAATAGCAGAATGGTAGCGTAGTAGCAGCATAGCAAATTTGTTGCAGTCGAAGTAGCAGAAGGATTGTCCAAGCTCATATATGAGTTCTATATCTTTTGTTAGCCAAATACCCCATTTATAAGGTATTGGAGGCACCTTCAATGCCACTGGAGGCACCTCCAATGCCACTAGAGGTGCCTTTAACCCCCAAAACTCATCCCGAAGAAGAGACTCCTCATCCTCAACGAAGCCTTGTGCCTTATCCTCTCGAGGGCACCCTCATTGAGCTCCGAGGTGCCTCCAACACTCTAAGGCGCCTCCCTGCAGGCCAAAGGCGCCTCCCCTCAGCTAGCTCGACGCAGCAATCTTCCAAAGCTCATATATTTGACTTCAAACTTAAAATCAATTTCTGTTAGTTGCCACACATGCAAAATTTGAACATCTATGTTTATCTCTACAACACAGAGTTAGAAAAATATATGCATGAACATTTTATATATATTTATGAGTTAGATCCTATCTTTCCAAGACCAGGATCTAGTTAAGGTCTTAGTTTAGGTTTTCAAAATAGAACTAAACTGGTCCTACCCCTAAAGTCCTTAGTTGGGGCTTGTCCTCACTAGAACACTCTCCTCCAGTGACTTACTTTACCACGTATAATCACTTGACTTCCTGTCGGTCCACTAGGTCTTCCCGCCAGTTGTCATGTCCACAGACCTAACTGGACTTCGGCCAGCTGTCAGGTCCTGCAGACTCAGTCAGACTTCCTATGAGATATCGAGTCACTTTTTGACCTATCTGGACTTTTACACCTGCTATCAGGTCATCCAGACCTAGCTGGATTTCAGCCTAATGTCAGACCCATCAAGTCCTGCATACTTGGTAGAAAAGTTAGATCACACAACAATTAACTTTAACCTTTTGTCATATATCAAAATCTAATTATTAGTACAAATTGCACCAACAAATTATACCTAATCTAACTTTAACCTTTATCATATATTAAAATCTGAGTTTGATTATTAGTGTAAACTACATCAACAATCTCTCCTTTTTTAATGTAATGATAATCTGGGTTAAAGTTAGGAAAATAAAGTCCTTTCTGACTAAGTAAAAGATTAAGTCCAAAAATATGTTGATTAGGAGATGTTGATTTTCTTAACTTAACCTTTACTCTCCTTCTTTATCAAATATCAAAAATATATAAGTGAAGTTTAGGTATAATATTCAGGAAACCAATAAAAGAGTTGAGTATAATCTATAGTTTTGCAAATAAATTTAAAATTTTGTAAATAAGTGTTGAAAATTTGGCATATAAATTTTGCAAATAAATTTTTAAATAAATTTTAAATGTTTTAACCTTTCAAAAAGGTTTTTCGAGTTAAAAACTTTTCAACATCTCTCAAAGCTAAGGATCAAGGATATATCATTGTTATGATAATTTTCAAAGTTTTCAAAAATATATTTTTCAAAATTTTTAAATATATTTTGAAAATACTTTTAGAACTTGCAAAGATATTTTCAAACTATTTTTTAAGTTCATTTTGCAATGGTTTTTCAAAATAAGAGTTAAAATTTTCAAATATAATTCTGAAAAATGTTTATTTTGAAATTTTTGGAAACTTTTTCTAAATATAATTTTGGAAATTATATAGTATAATTTTAAAAAGGAAAATATGTTGAAACTATCTTTGCGGAAAGAATTTTAATTTATCTTTTTGAAGATAAGATTTTTTAAAAATTTATGTGTCTATAACATAAAAGCTCCTCCTTAGCCTAACATTTCCTTAAATTATCTTTGTTAATCACAAGGAGGACATTTCTATGTTGTCTGTATCTTAAACATTCATAATTAACCTCAAAAATTTAGACACTAAGTGTTGGTCAACATCATTATCAAAATGTATGGTTTTGAAAATTATATAAGTAATTACACCTAATAAAATACTAAGTTTATATATATAATTATTTAATTAATTTTTAATTAAATTTATATTTATTAATTAATTATTAAATTTTGGATATACTTAATTTATTAAATTAGGATTAATTAAATTGAGTTTATGTTAAGTATGATTGATTAAATTAGATTAAACTTTAATTATTAAGGCTGATACGTGAGTTTTAATTTAAGTTTAAGCTTAAATTTAGATTTAATTATAGGTTAGGTTTGGACTATTAATTAATTTAAGTTTAGTAATTAGTTTAAGTTTTGTTTGTTCATTACTTTAAGTTTAGTGGTTAGTTTTAGTTTGGTTTGTTAATAAGTTTAGCTTGTTAATTAGTTTAAAATAATTTTGATAGTTTTAAAAGGATTTTTTTTAATTAAAGGAAAAAATTAAAAGATTTAAAATAATTTTTAAAAAGATTTTAAAATTAAAGGAAAAAAATTAAAAGATTTAAAAGAATTTTAAAAAATATTTTAAAATTAAAAGATTTAAAATTTTTCTAAAAGATTTAATTTTTTTAAAATGATATTTACATTATGATTTGATTGAGGTATTAATTACGTTTTTTTTTAATTTTAATTTTTTTTATTAAATTAAGTTTGTATGTAAGTTAAGGTTTGAATTTAGTTAACGCTCTAAGTTTTGAATTTAATTTAATTAATATTAATCATCTCATATGGTCTAATTTTTTAATTAAGATATTCCTATAATTTTGTAAGATATTTAGTCATTTTTTCTTAATTTTATAGATTATTTGACCTTATATTAGATTTAGATTTAATAGTCAATCAATTAAATATATATTTCAAAAATTGGCTTTGAAAGTATGATGAGACATAAGGGTCTTCTTGAATATCAGAGCAATGATCACTTCTAGACAAAGTCTTTTAAAAAAAATAGACATTTAACCTTCCTATTAAAAAATATTAGTCTAAGTAGTTTAGGATATGATGAGGTAACTTTGTTAGTTCCACATAACTAAGTAGACTAAGTAGGTTACACCTTATCCTACTTGACTTTCTAGACCAAGCTTTTCTAACGTACAATCATCTCGCCCCACCCTGGTACTATATTATATAAGAATCAAAAAAAAAAAAATTCCTATCTAGCCCCAATTACCAAAGTGAGTATGTTATATTCTTAAGGTTCCAACTAATTTGGTGCTTTCCCTGAATCATAAAATATTTGTCTTATATTTATATAATAAATTTTATTTTTAGGTATATAATATTTATTGTCTTATATGCTTGGTTAAATAAGCTTTCGGAACTCATGCTTTGATTTAGTTTTTATTTTGACTTATAAGTGAAATGAATGTTTTGTTAGTCCGAATTTATTATATACATCTCTTTAGGATCCAAGTATCATATTTAAATATTTGGATCTTGTGGTGAATTATTCTAGAAGTTCTTTAAACTTCTCAACTTCACATTTCAATATGGAATTTTCTTCCTCAAGTTTTGCAACTTGAGTAGATTTTCCACTTTGAATTTGTACAGTTGAGGAGTTTAGGTTAAGTTGTTCCTCAAGGTCTTGAATTTTTTTAAAGAGTAATTTAACTTGTTCTCCAACATTAGTTAATTTCCTATTTAAGCATGTAATTACTTTAAAAAATTTTGCATTTAAAATAGATTTTACTTCGTTGAAACCTTTGGAAACGGAAACGGATCCATGACTTAATTCACACTCGGACTAATCTTCTCGATCTAAATCTCTTTTTGACTCGGGTTCAGTTGCCATCAATGCAAGGTAGTTGGCTTGATTTGGTACTTTTGCATCTAATTCTTCTAAGGAAGACTCGTCCCAGGTAGCTTTGAGTGTCTTCTTCCTTCTTGCCTTCTTGGATTTGTCTTCTTTTATATTAGGGCATTCATGCTTGAAGTGACCCTTCTTGTTACATCTGAAACAAGTGATTCTTGCCTCTGGGTTGTTGGAAGTTAACTTGATCATCTTTCTGCAGATCCTTCTTGGTGAAATCCTTTTTTCTTTTAGTAAAAATTTTTCTTACCATGTTCACTAGTTATTCTTCTTCATGTGATTCTAGCTCGGGTTTGGTTTGGGCTTTCATCTTCACCTCCTTGGAAGAACCTACAAGAAAAGTTATACCTTTCTCGACCTGTTTTGAGTTAGTTTGCTCATGCAGTTCTAATTCACAAAATAACTTATCTAATTTTAACTTTGACAAGTTCCTCGAAACTTTAAAGGTATCTTTATAGATGCCCATAGTGCATTTCAAGGAAATAAATTTAGGACATACCTTATAGCGTCCCTGTTTTCCAACTGATTGTTGATCAAATGAAATATGTTGAGGATGTCTTTGATCTTCGCATGTAGTTGGGTTGTCGTTTCTCCATCTTACATTTTTATGTTAAGTAAATTGTTTAATAATAAATCACACTTCGTTACCTTAGCATTGCTTGTGCCTTCATGTAGCTCAACCAACTTGTCCCAGAGCTCCTTTGAGTTTTCGAACGATCCAACACGGTTGAGTTCTTCCTTGGTCAACCCACACTGGAGGGTGTTCAGTGCCTTTGAGTCAATTTGGGCTTTCTTCTTCATTTTCAGGTTCCAATTTTTTGGGTCAAGTGGCACACTTGATGCTTCATCTTTTGGAGCCTTGTACCCTCATCATATGCTAAATCATTGATCGATATTGGTCTTCAGCTAGACTTCTATCCTTCTCTTCCAATATGGAAAGTCATCCCGCTGAAGAGTTGAGGACGAGCAGTAATATACCCTTCGCTTAGGGCCATTTAGATCTTGCAAGAAGAATGAATAAAGGAATAAAGTCCCAAAACTAAGTCTTGGATTAATAGTATTGGAGAGAAAGAATAACAAATGTGAAAAAGCGGCTTCAGTGGTGTTGCACTAATTTCGAGCAATTACAGAAAACTAAAAACTTTATCAAAAGTGGTGATTGTACCCATTCAGACTTGAGTTGAAAAGCTAAAAATTGAAAAATGAAATAAGAAAAAAAAAAACCTTACTCAAATGGTGGTTGCACAAATTCAGAGTGAATCGACTTTGATACCACTTGTAGGATTGATGTACATTAGGGGAGGGGGTGAATCATATGTATTTAAAAACTTTTCTTTTTCGATTTTGGAAATCAGTGAGCAACGGAAGAAAAACTAAGTATGAAAAGAAAGAAATCGAAAACACAAGTATTTACTTAGTTCAGAGATTTTTACGACTCCTACTCCAAGATCCAGGCCCTTTGGACCTTTACTGATGGATAATACACTAAAACTCTCTACTGATAAGCTCTTGGCAGAGTAATCGAGTACAGAGAAAAAAGGAAGTGTAATAAGCCTACACTTCCTTATGCAATAATTAACTTAACTTAAAAGCATTACCCAACACGAAGATAGAGAAATGATTGAGCTCGGGTGTCGATGTTGGTCCATCTGCAGTAGTCGGGTGTAGCAGCATCGCAACATAGTAGTAGCACAAAGGCATAATAGTAGAATGATCGAGGAAGCGCGTAAAAAACTTGTTTTGAAGGTGTTGGGCGAAATTGCCTTATATAGGGCATTTGAGGCTCCTCCAATGATGTTGATCTGATGGAAATCTTTGGCCTCTATCCACTTGAAGGTGCCTCCATCAACTCTGAGGCGCCTCCAGTCCACTCCGAAGCACCTCCAGCCCACGCTGAGGCGCCTCCATTCAATGAAACTTCATCCTCCAATTCTAACTACACGAGGGTGCCTCCGACTTGCTTAGGGTACCTCTAAGCACTTGAGGTGTCTTGAACACTGTTCATCTAAGGGTGATTTTTGCACTTAACTCCTGCAAAAATATGTTAATCTAATAACAAAAAATAACCTATAAAACAAAGTTAACACATAGCAAAATAAGATTTATAAATTAGATCCTGTCTTACCAAGACAATAATCTAGTCTTGGTCTTAATTTAGACTTCCAAAATGGATCTAAGTTAAACCAACACCTATATCCCCATTGGGGTTCTCTCCTCTGGTGCTTACTTCACTTACCATTTATAGACTTACTTGACTTTGATCTTATTGACCCACCAGGTCTTCCTATCAGATGTTCCATCTGGACTTTAGCTAGTTGTCAGGTCTCACAGATCTAATTGGACTTCTTGTCAGATATCAACCTATATGGGCTTCCTACAGTTATAAGGTTCTCAAGACCTAACTTGACTTCAGTCCGGTATCAGGTCCTCTAGATCCATTAAGTTTGTTAGCTTGCACACTTAGTAAATACATTAGATTACACCTAATCTAATTTTAACCTTTGTCATACATAAAAATTAAAGTTTGATTATTAGTGTAAACTGCACCAACATGCATCGTTCAAGCATTCTAGATGAGACTTAGTGAAGTTCACAAACTTTTCAATCTTAGTAAAAAAAAATTTGGCAGATAAATCCATTGTCTAACCTATTGTGCATTTAGGTTTTATTTATATACATTGTATCCTAATGAGAATAAAGTTTCTGAAATTATTAATCATGACAAGCTAAGCATGATTATATTTAAATCATTTTGGTCTTATAAAATTGCATTTACAAGCCTTGATGATTCCTCTAGAGCAATCGGGTAGGATGGCAAAGCAATAGAAGGTCCAATTTGATCAAATACATACAACTTTCCATGACAATAACATTTGTAATAATTTAGAACAAATTCATACCTACATATATGTGTTTTCACTATATCTTTATCACGGAAAGCTATATTTCTACATCTATGCTAATTACATAGACACTTTAACTCGACACCATTCAAGTATTCTAAATGAGATTTAGCGAAGTTCACAAACGCTTTAACCCAAGCAAAAAAATTCTTGAATGATAAATCTATTGTCTAACCTATAGTACATCCAAGCCTTGTTCATATACATTGTGTCCTAATGAGAATAAAATTTTCACATAGTTAATATTGTAAAACTAAGCATGATTATATTTAAATCGTTTAGGTCTCATGAAACTAAGCATGTTTTTTTAAGGTAAACGTCGGAAACCTTAGTATCTTGTAAGAGGTTCTCCTATGATTGGATTAGAAGAACAAAATCCTTTTTAGGTCTCATGAAACTAATTGCAATTGAATAGGAATCATTGTATCTCTAACTTAGTCTTATCAAACATTACAATTAGCAATTATGATAATGTAAAACTATAATTGGGCAATCAAAATAATATATATATATATATATATATATATATATATATATATATATATATATATATATATATATATATATGAGAACTTTGTGCAACAATATTGTTCTAAAATCCAAACATACATGAAATATACACATAATATCAACAAAATCATAGAGAGGACTTGCAAGCACAGTAGCCTCAGAAGTAAATTCGGCCTCACAAGTACAACGCTAGGTCAGATTCAGCCTCACAAGCATACACGACCTAAGAGCACCAAAGCATTACATTGTGACGGAGAGGAGTAGACAAATTTTTCTCAAAGGAATGATAGTGGACAGCGGAGAGCTAGGGCATAGTGACGCTCGAGAGGAGTTCAATTCTGAAGAGGAGAAGGAGCTCAAGCACACTAACTCACAAACGTCGTAGAGCTCCAATGACTTGGGAACGTCAAAGAGAGTGCTACGGAGGCCGGAGTGGGTTGATGAGCACGCTAGATGTCGCCGTCGAGGACACGTGAAGGAATGCCGGAGAGGACGTGCCAGAGAGGACGGTCTGGAGAGGAAGTTCACCAGAGATGCTGCCAACTATCATCAGACAAGATCATCGGAGGGTGAGAGAGGAGATTGATGGCGTGAATGTGATCTGCTGGCCGGAAACTCTATTTTTTTCTCGATTTTAGCAATAGAATATTTACTCCGTCGCTATTATCGATGACTAATATTTAATCCATCGCTATTAGAGACGGAATTAAATATTGCATCGCCAAAGATCTACTATTTTTTAAAATTTTATTGTATAATTAGCGATAGATTAAATACTCCATCATTAATAGTGACGACGAATAAGTGAATTAATTCGTTGTTAAAAACATTTCTAGTTTTTTGGTAGTGTTCGAATTTGAAGTTGAACCTTCTTCACTTTGTCCACTCCCATAATATATTTATGAAATATCTCTCATGCTTTCTTTGATGTTGTCTCATTGACTATCTTCTGAAATATATCTTCATCCAATGATGGCAAAGACAATTCGCTCATCCCTAAGCCTCTCTCAACCTGTCCCCAGACCGACACTGAAGAAATAAATCACGGATAACTATTAGCATTGAACAGTTGAATAATGCATGGGGGAGGACAAACAAATATATCTTCATCCAAATTTTGATGGATAATGGTGAGAGTATGTTGATATATCTCTTTTTGGTTTTTTTCCTCTAAAGTATCCTTTTGATTTTGAGGTATATGGTAGCAAAAAATGATTCGCTCGTCCGACGTCTCTGTTAACCGATCCCTAGGTTAATACAGAAAAAATAAATCACGAATGATTATTAATTTTGGATAGTTGAATAGTGTACGAGGAGGACATACACCCGAATATTAATTTGGATTTAACCCCAAATCTTATAATTATAATGTATATGTTAGTTAACTATCCATTCCGAGAAGACGATTTAATTATGAGATAGAGTTGTCATATCTGATGATTCTTCAAAATCAATTTTAATAATATCTCAAACTACTTTAGATTTGGGATCTGAAGACAATCTTCCTTATAAGTAATTAATTCACATAGTTGAGCGTGATAATTAAACCTAGGGTAATGAAAAGAAAAAGATTTTAATATTATTGGCTCACTTTATTAGACAGTGACGGAGGCTCTCAAATAACTTTCAAGAAAAATTATAAGAGTATATTTGGTATAAGTTATCATATAAATAATCATATAATTAAAATTCTAAAAAATAAAATATAATCTAATATTATTTAGTTCAATGCAAATAATATAATAAAAACTTATTTATTTAAAATTTTAATATATAATTTAATTTAATATTTTACTATATTACCCTCCTTCGTTACACAATTATTTTAAACTTTATGCTTTCCTTTTTTTCCCATTTTTTACGTTTTTTTTATGTTTATTTTTTTTTTACGTTTTTCTATGTTTTTGTTTTTTTTTCTTAATCTTTGTTCGTTTTTCTTTTTTTTTTTGTTGTTATGTTTTATTTTTACATTTTTTTTCTTTTTCTTGTTACATATAATTTTTTTATTTTTCTCTTTTTTTTTAACATTTTTTTAACTTTATGTTTGTAAAATAAAACATCACATATTTTTATTTTAATTTATTTTTATAATTTAAAATAAAATTTTCATTATAAAAAAGTTTAGGAGTGTTTTAGGTTAAAATTTTTTATTAAAATCAAGAAAAATCTTATTTTTATGAGTTTTTTTAATTTCAAGTTACATGTTACTTTTGTTGACGCATTGAGCATAGATTATTACTAGGAAATCATCGATTATCTAAATCAAATATAGTAATAGCTTTAAATGAATAACCAATATTATCAAGGATAACTTCTAATCAAACATAATCTAGAATTATAGCAAAATGTCTTGTATTAACAATGATCCGGCGGTAAGAATGGGGGACTCACTTCCTGAAGGGTCCCAGCCTGAGGACGAATGGAGGGCTGACTAAGCGGGTAATGGCCGCGCCGAGCAGTTGAGTAGGTCCGAGCGAAGCCAAAGATAACCCAGCCATGGGCTTGGGTTTCCGACGCCAAGGCGGGAAGACTGAATGGCCGAGCGGGTGTCTGCCCGGCTGGGACCGAAGGGCCGAGCGGGTGGTCCGCTCGGCCAGGATAAGGGCGAGGATACAAAGATTAGCCGAGCGGCCTATTCGTTCGGCTC
Organism: Zingiber officinale; assembly: GCF_018446385.1. NCBI lineage: Eukaryota > Viridiplantae > Streptophyta > Magnoliopsida > Zingiberales > Zingiberaceae > Zingiber > Zingiber officinale. The sequence goes on from NC_055997.1 coordinate 109,921,239, forward strand.
GGGATATGGGATGTCAGCAAAGGCATGTCTGATGATTATGCCGTACACAAGATTGCACGATGGAGGATCTCGCCGTCACATCATGGAGAGGTTGATACAGTAGCGGTATGGCCTTATAGATGCCCTTCTGACAAACTCATACCTGGGCATGGTCGAAAGCAGGTGATTGCTTTGATTGGCGCGCCCAGGCTCCTTCGAGAGGTCTATATAAGGCCTTCATTTCTTCACCGGAGGTACGCTGATTTTGAATCTCTAAAGCCACCTCTTTGTTATTCCTCGCCTGACTTGAGCGTCGGAGGGCCGTCGCCGGGACACCCCTCCCGGCTCGGTTTTGTTGCAGGTTCGCCGGAGCACTCGAGGATCCAGCAGGGAGCACCACGTCCCCAGCGTCCTTTAACTTCTGATTCGGACAGGATCAATTTGGCGCCGTCTGTGGGAACGCACCTGCATCCGAGCAGAAGCAATGGACGAGGCTGGAAGACTACATACCGTGGCACTCTCACAAGAAGAGTTGGACGTTATAGTCGAGGCGAGGGCAGCCAAGATAGTGGCGCAGCAAAAGGAGAAAGCACAAGCTGAGCGAGCGCAACAGCAAACAACCTCGGCTTCAGCAGGCCGGGCGGCGCAGGCAGACCGCCCGGAATATGTTTCAACAGGAGGGTTCCCTCGGGCTCTCTTCCGTACTCCCCCAGATATCGCGCCCGCCCACGGGGAGCAAGGATCTTCATCCGATGAGCCTCCCATTCGGGATCATAGGAAGGGCAAAGCTCCCCAAGCGGACGCACCACCCGAGCAGGTTCACCGACAATTCTCTGAAGCCATACATCGGGATCCGTTACCAAAATACTATACACCACCGCCGATCGGAGCTTACAATGGAACGACCGACCCCGACGATCATTTGGGGAAGTTCGACAGCGTCGCCACCTTGCATCAGTACTCTGATGGCGTAAAGTGCCGGGTATTTCTCACCACTCTATCGGAATCTGCACATAGGTGGTTTCGGAGGCTGCCGGACGGCTCTATCACTAGCTTCCAGGAGTTCCGAACGGCATTCCTTCATCACTTTGCGAGCAGCCGACGTTATCAAAGGACAAGCGTCAGCCTGTTCACCATCAAACAAGAACCAAGAGAATCTCTCCGGGCGTATATACAGCGGTTTAATCAAATAGCGATGGACATCCCCACAGCCACCTCGGAGACGATGGTAAACGCATTCACGCAAGGCCTCGCGGAAGGGGATTTCTTCCGCACGCTCATTCACAAACCGCCCAGAGACTACGACCACATGCTACACCGGGCGAATGAGTATATAAATGTGGAAGAGGCGGAGGCTGCCCGACGGAAGGGAACTCATGCTGAACGACCGGCCCAAGCCGAACGAAAGCAGCCCGCTGCCCATCAGCCACCAAGAAGACCAAGAGTTGAGGCATCCCGGGCACATCATGCGAAGTCCCCGGTGGTCCAAGAGGTAGCGGCCGAGCGGCCAAGGATGAAGAAAAAGAGGGTATGGACCCCAATGTTTTGCTCTTTCCATAATACTGACTCCCACAACACCCGCGACTGTCGGGGCTTGCCTTCAATCACCCATCCCGTACGACGGGGTGGCCCACGTCGATCGCCTTCACCCGACCGCCGGCAGCGGCATCAAGAGTCCGGCCGGCGAACATATAGGAGATCTCCCGAACAGCGTTTCCCTCCAAGGCATGAAGATCGCTCTCGAAGGTCCAATGAGCGACCTAGGCAGTCCGCTCGGGAAGAGGAGAATAGAAACAACACCTCCCGGGGAGAAATCAATATTATTGCGGGTGGGCCGACCGGAGGAGATTCACATAGGGCGAGAAAAGCAAGCGCTCGGCAGCTCAGAATCCATGAGGTGGGTTGCAGCCAAGAAAAGGCGAGCGGACCCGAGATCAGTTTCGGGCCCAAGGATCTGGAGGGAGTTGAGGTGCCGCATGATGATGCCTTATCATCAAAGCGGTGATAGCCAACTACACCATCCACCGTATCTTCATTGACACTGGCAGCTCGGTCAACATCATCTTCAGGAAGGCCTTTGATCAACTACAAATCGATCAAGCCGAGCTGCTGCCCATGACAACCCCCCTCTACGGGTTTACGGGTAATGAGGTTCTGCCGGTTGGACAGGTAAGACTGGCTATCTCCTTAGGGGAAGAACCGCTTCGGAGAACGAGGACAACAAACTTTGTGGTGGTCGACTCCCCTTCATCCTACAACGTGATATTGGGGCGACCGGCGTTAAGCGAATTCCGAGCTGTTATGTCAACGTTCTACCAGAAGATCAAATTTCCGGTCGAGGACAAAATCGGTGAAGTACGAGGAGATCAGTTAGCCGCTCGGAAATGCTATGTGGAAATGGTCCGAGCCGAATCCAGCGCAGCGCGAAAGGCTCCGCGGATCGAGGTACACGCCATAACCGAGAAACCTCCTGCTTTAATTTATGATGAAAAGGAGGAGGTTCAGATCCATCCGAGCCGATCGGAGGCTACAACCTTTATTGCCGCCGACCTGGAGGACGAACAGAAAGAAGAAGTGGTCAAATGCCTCCAGATGAATCATGACGTCTTCGCCTGGTCGACGCATGAGCTGCCCGGTGTCTCCCCCAGCATAGCCCAACATAAGCTTCACGTCCGGCCGGACGCTCGGCCAGTAAAACAAAGGAGAAGAGATTTCAGCGCCGAGCAGAATATTATCATTCGAGCGGAAGTAGAAAGGCTCTTAGAGGCCGGCCACATACGGGAGGTTCAATTCCCAAGCTGGTTAGCCAATGTGGTGCTCGTCTCCAAGCCGGGCAACAAATGGAGGGTATGCATCGACTTCAGAGATCTGAACAAAGCCTGCCCGAAGGATTTCTACCCTCTGCCCCGAATCGACCAGCTCGTAGATTCTACAGTCGGATGCGAGCTTATATGTATGCTGGACGCCTACCAAGGCTATCATCAAGTGCCGCTCGCCCCGGAAGATCAGGAAAAAGTTAGCTTCGTTACACCGGATGGGACGTATTGCTATACGGTGATGCCGTTCGGACTGAAGAATGCCGGAGCAACATATCAAAGATTGATGAATAGGGTCTTCCGCGAGCAAATCGGACACAACCTGGAGGTCTATGTAGATGACATCCTCATCAAATCCTTCCGAGCCGCCACTTTATGCAAAGATATGGAAGAAACCTTCCATACACTCAGAAAATATGGGGTCAAGCTAAATCCTCATAAGTGTTTGTTCGGCGCCAAAGGAGGACGTTTCTTGGGCTATATTGTGACTGAACGGGGTATTGAAGCTAATCCTAGCAAGGTGAAGGCTCTTCAGGACATGCCACCGCCCAGAAACATGAGGGAAGTACAGAGGCTGACCGGTCGGATTACAGCGCTATCATGCTTCATCTCCAGGACTGCCGACCGGAGCCTTCCGTTCTTCAAAATCCTCCGCAAAGCTACAAAGTTCCAATGGAATGAAGACTGCGATCGGGCCTTTGAAGAACTGAAGACGTACTTAAATTCCCTACCTGTGCTGGCCAAGCCAACTGTCGGCGAGCCGTTGCACATTTATTTATCCTCAACCGAGTATGCTGTGGGATCGGCGTTAGTCCGGTCGGGAGGTGAGGAGCAACCTGTATATTTCCTTAGTCATATCTTGAAGGATGTTGAAACCCGCTACACCGGACTCGAGAAGTTGGCCTTTGCTTTGATCCTTGCCGCTCGGAGGCTTCGTCCTTATTTCCTGGCGCACACGATTATCGTCAAGACCAATAGCCCATTGGGACAAGTGCTTTTAAATCCAGAAGCTTCTGGACGGCTCATCAAATGGACAACCGAGCTAAGCGAATTTGATATCCAATATCAACCCCGTTCGGCTATCAAAGCACAAGCCTTAGCCGATTTCGTGACAGAGGTGCAGGACCCGGAACCTGAAGCTGTGTGGAAAGTGTTCGTGGATGGATCGTCCACTAGACACGGGAGCGGAATTGGCATAGTTTTGCTGTCCCCACAAGGAGAGCGGATGCAGCTCTCCGTCCGGCTAGATTACCGAGCGACCAACAATGAAGCAGAATATGAAGCCCTTATTGCTGGATTGCAGGCCGCTCGGCACGTTGGAGCCGTCCGGGTCATCCTCTATTCAGATTCCCAGTTGGCTGCTCAGCAAATCTCAGGGATTTTCGAGATAAATAGTACAAGGCTCAAACTTTACGTGGAGGCTATTGAAAAACTTAAGCTCAACTTTAGGGAGGTGATTATTCAGAAGATCCCCCGGGCGAAGAATCAAGTGGCGGATGAATTGGCCAAGCTGGCAAGCGCGTTATCCCCGGTCGGCTCTCAGAAGCCTATCGAGCAAGTATCTTTAGTAGCACATGTCGATCGGATGGAGGGCATCACATACCCGAGCGACTGGAGGACAACTATTGTAGAGTTTTTGCGCTCGGGAGCTACCCCATCCGACCGGGAAGAAGCTCACTTACTAAAGAGAAGGGCTAGTCGGTTCACCCTCGTAGGAGATCAACTCTACAAGAAGGCCTTCTCCCGTCCGCTCCTAAAATGCGTCAGCTGGGAAGATGCCGAGTACATCCTTCGAGAAGTGCACCAAGGTTCGTGCGATGGACATCCGGGCGGACGGTCATTAACCAGGAAGATTTTGCTAGCCGGGTATTTTTGGCCAACACTTCAAATGGATGTTGCCCGGACCGTGGCAAATTGTCTATCCTGTCAGAAGTATCACAACATGTCCCACCGACCGGCAGATGAGATGAAAGCATTAACTGTGGCCTGCCCATTCGACCAATGGGGGATGGACATCGTGGGACCCTTCCCCATGGCTACAGGGCAGCGGAAGTTCTTATTGGTGGCGGTCGACTACTTCTCAAAATGGGTAGAAGCTGAGCCTCTTGCAAAAATATCCGAGCAGATGGTTAAAAAGTTCATATGGCAAAATATCATCTGCCGCTTTGGCATCCCAAGACGACTCGTCTCCGACAACGGACGTCAATTCACGGGGAAGTTGCTCGGGGAATGGTGCGAAAGTTATGGCATCGAGCAGCACTTCACATCGGTGGCATACCCCCAGAGTAATGGTCAAGCCGAGGTAACCAACCGAGAGATTCTCAGAATTTTACGGACTCGGCTCGACCATGAAGGAGGCAGCTGGGTAGACGAGCTGCCGGGCGTCCTATGGGCTCTCCGCACGACACCAAAAGAGGGAACGGGCGTCACTCCATTTCACTTGGTATATGGAGGCGAAGCAGTCATCCCGATTGAAGTTGGGGTGGAGTCCGTTCGGGTGCAAAACTACGATGAAGATAACGCCGAACGGAGGAGCATGGAGCTAGACTTGGTCGAAAAGGAAAGAGCTAAAGCGTCCGTACGGCTGATGGCGTACCGGCAACGTATGAAACAGAACTACAACCGGCGCGTGATCCCCAGAGCCTTCCAAGTAGGCGACCTAGTTTGGAAGAAAGTTAAGCCGGTCGGAGATGTCGGCAAGTTGGAAGCTCCCTGGGCAGGACCCTTTGAAGTGGTCGAGAAGCTCTGTTCGGGCGCTTATTACCTCAAGGATGCGGAAGGTCGGATGCTGGACCGGCCCTGGAGTGCAAATCACCTTCAGCCATATAGAGCTGGGTGAGAGGTGCGCTGTTGCTCTATTTTGTGTAAATTCAAAATAGCTGTACTCCTTTTGTCGTAGGAAACAAATTATTCCCAAGGCATTCTGTGTTCATAGCCGAACGGCTGGTTATCCGAAGGCCCCCGAGCCTCTCGGCCGGGAGGTTTATATATGCAAGCTTAGTTAAAGATCGGGAGACGGTCCGACGTCTATAAACCCTCCAGCCGGGAAACCGGGAGACGGTCCGGCGTCTATAAACCCTCCGGCCGGGAAACCGGGAGACGGTCCGGCGTCTATAAACCCTCCGGCCGGGAAACCGGGAGACGAGCCGCGCCGACCGGCTATAAATATCCGCGCCGACGAGCTCCGTCGTTAAAGATCGAGAGCCGCGCCGACCGGCTATAAATATCCGCGCCGACGAGTTCCGTCGTTAAAGATCGAGAGCCGCGCCGACCGGCTATAAATATCCGCGCCGACCGGCTATAAATATCCGCGCCGACGAGCTCCGTCGTTAAAGATCGAGAGTCGCGCCGACCGGCTATAAATATCCACGCCGACGAGCTCCGTCGCTAAAGATCGAGAGCCGCGCCGACCGGCTATAAATATCCGCGACGAGCTCCGTCGTTAAAGATCGAGAGCCGCGCCGACCGGCTATAAATATCCGCGCCGACGAGCTCCGTCGTTAAAGATCGAGAGCCGCGCCGACCGGCTATAAATATCCCCGCCGACGAGCTCCGTCGTTAAAGATCGAGAGCCGCGCCGACCGGCTATAAATATCCGCGCCGACGAGCTCCGTCGTTAAAGATCGAGAGTCGCGCCGACCGACTATAAATATCCGCGCCGACGAGCTCCGTCGTTAAAGAGCTAGAGTCGCGCCGACCGGCTATAAATATCCGCGCCGTCGAGCTCCGACGTTAAAGATCGAGAGACGAGCCGACCGGCTATAAATATCCGCGATGAGCTCCGTCGTTAAAGATCGAGAGCCGCGCCGACCGGCTATAAATATCCGCGCCGACGAGCTCCGTCGTTAAAGATCGAGAGCCGCGCCGACCGGCTATAAATATCCACGCAGACGAGCTCCGTCGTTAAAGATCGAGAGCCGCGCTGACCGGCTATAAATATCCGCGCCGACGAGCTCCGTCGTTAAAGATCGAGAGCCGCGCCGACCGGCTATAAATATCCGCGCCGACGAGCTCCGTCGTTAAAGATCGAGAGCCGCGCCGACCGGCTATAAATATCCGCGCCGACGAGCTCCGTCGTTAAAGATCGAGAGCCGCGCCGACCGGCTATAAATATCCGCGCCGAAGATCGTCTAGCCCAGGTGTTAAACCGTAGAGACGAGCCGGCGTCTATAAATCCCCGCATAGAAGACCGACGAGCTCCGTCGTTAAAAATCGAGAGTCGGTCCGGCGACTATAAATACCCCGGTCGGACGAACGAATATCAGAGAATAAGAAACCGCGGAAACCACAAGTATTAAAACATTTAGGCCCGCTCGGGCGTTGGTCCTTCGATACTTGGCGTTTGTTGAGTTCACACTGGTTAGATATGTGTAAAGCGAGTAGGCCCTCCCGCTCGGATTTTGTTAAGCTGACCTGCCGCGTGACGGAGAACGCTTAAGAGCATGACTAACTCTAAGCATAAACGTTAAGCAAACAGAAGAATATTATGGATAGGAAGACACAAGCAAAGACATAATAACAAGGTACAGACAAGAAACACTCCTCACTCAGGGTCTTCGAAGTTGAAGAAGCCGTCCGGAATGTCGTCTATCATGGCCGCCAGATCGGAGGCGGGAATGTGCATTCCCGCAGGAAGGTGGCCACCCTTCTTCAAGTAGGCCACAGTGACCTTAACGGCCTCGGCAAAGGTCGAAGAGACGCTGCCGCCAAATTTCGTGCCAAACCTCTCCGAGCGGAGGTAATCTTGACGTGCAGCAGCCAGACGACTCGGCTCCCCTTCCTTGTAGTTTCTAAACGCCGCCCGGGAGGCAATCAGTGAATCGTGGAGGACTTTCTGATCCACCTCCGCTTTCGTTCGTTCAGCTGAGCGCTCATCCCGTTCGACAGTTAGTTGGGCTTCCAGCTCTTTAGATCGCTGATCTAGGGCTCGGACTTCAACTTTCATTTTGTCCATATCAGCGATCGCCCGCTTCTTCCGGCTGCTGGCGCGCTTCATGTCTTCGTCGCGCTTCTTCACCAGGCCTTCAAGTCGAGCCACCTCCGTAGCCAGGTCGGCGGCCTTCTTCTGTTCGGCCTCACGGGCTTGTTTCTCCCGCTCGGCCGATGGACCCCCCGAGACTTGGAGTTTTTCCATGAGGTCCTCCAGCTCGGCCAGCCGATGGCTAGTGGCGATTTGCTCCGCCCAATGCTGTAAGAGAAATAACAAAATCAGAAAGAGTATGGCATGGAAGAAAACGAACCTATCTCGAGTGGCTTGTCGATATGATTATCGCCGAGGCGCCATGAGGGCTACCCAATCTGGGCCCTCGAAAAGTTTGCGAGCGGACCCGTCAAGGTTATTTCGTGAACGGGCTCGATGGCTGATCGGCAGACAATAAATATTCCTCCGATGGGAATCGAAGGTAGTCTTGATGGTCGGGTGGCCAGCCGGCATCACCTGTCCCGAGGACTCCCTATGGTTGAAGTTTTTCATCCGGCGACGAGTCCGTGGAGGAGAGCCGGAGTGCGGTGGGCGAGGCCATGGGGTCCCGATCTGCGCGTGCGATCTGGAGAAGCGATCTCGATCAACGCCTGTGGATCACCCTCTTGGCGGAAGGCTGAAGCCTCTTCGACGCTTCCGCCGAACTTCCAGTGATGAATCCCCGGCCTGGGGACTCCTAGCTCGGAGAAACAGGATCCGCCTCAACCTCCGCTGAAGCGGACGAGGCAACTTCTGCTTGTGGACTGCGCCCCTCCCTCTCCTGATCTGCCGCGGCTAGGGATGAGACCCGCTCGGCGAGTTCTTTTTAGTAGCCGCCTCAATTTCCACGGCCTTCAATATCGGTAGTCTTGGAGCGCCACATGACTTCAGCTGCAGTGGAAAAAATTAAAATCAGTTAGATAAAAAAGGAGAAGGGAGTAAAGAGTCCTTACTCATGCGGCAGGGGAGATTGGCCCGAACGGGAGATAATCCAAAAATGTACAACGCCCCCTTGAGAAGCAACTGGTCGATTTTGTACCGCTGACCGGACAACCAGTTTGCCGCATGAAGGTAGGCTGGATTGCTTCTGAATTTGCCGAGCTCCGGCTGGGTCGGCACAGCGGTCTGCCATTTGGTTCTGAATGCTAGCCGCTCGGGAAGTCGTATATAGAAGAAGAACTCCTTCCAGTGCTTGTTGGAGGTCGGCATATTCTCAAAAAATTTGAAGCCTATTCTACTTTGGAAAATAAAAGTACCCAACTCGGATTGTTTGGGGTAGAAGAAGTAGTGGAATATTTGGGGGTCGAGTGGGATATTGTGCAGCCTAAAGAGGACGACCACCCCGCTCAGCAGCCTGAAGGAATTCGGCACAAGTTGGTCGAGCGGGATGCGAAAATAATTACAAACTTCCAAAACAAAAGGATGGGTGGGAAATCTAAGGCCGCCCTGGAATTGGTCCAGAAAAAAACAAATGGTACCGATCGGCGGGTTATGGGGCCGGTCGGTCGGGTCGGCTACAACTATTTCATGGTCGTCCGGGATCCCGTACGTCCGAACAAGACGCCGAGCGCCCTCTTCATCAAACCGACTCTCCATGGTCATATACCAAGGACCATGAACATCAACAGTGGGTACGGAAGTGCTTGTCATGACTAAAGTACCAAGAAAAAGAAAGAAGGAAGCCGAAAGAAACTCGGAAACGGAGGACAGATAAGAGTTCGCAAGCAAGGGAACGAAAGGAGTCCCACGCGATAGGGAAAGGCCGAACGAAAGGAAGAGAGAAGCTTACTGAGGGAAGATGAACGGAGAGGATCACCAGAAAGCCGAAAACCACCAAGAGACAAGAACTAGGACAGCCGGAATGAGGCAGCCGCGGGCACCTTCGACGGAGGACGCGAAATGAAACAGAGAATGCAGCGTAAAGGCGAAGACGAAGGCTTTATGCGAACGAGGATGGTCGGCCTCGTCCGTCGGATGCAGGTCACGAGAGACGAGGTCATCATCTAACCGTCCATTTCAAAATAATCGGCGTCCCATCGTACGAATCATCACCGCCACGCGAGAAGAGCCACGTGGCGTCCTGTCACCAGGCGCAATTAATGCGCCCATACCGCGCATGCTGCGACTTAATGAAAAGGATTTGCATGATTTTCGAGAAGATTTAGACAAGCAAACATCCACGTTGAGCGCCAAGACATCCAAAACGAAGAGTCGAGCGGCTAAATTTGGCATAAAGGCCGAACGACTCAAGGGATATTATAAGCGACGGTAAGGCGACGACCGCCCGCTCGGACACATAGTCCAGTCAGTCGGACTCACTACCTCCTTCGACTAGACTTGAAGGGAAGACAAGTGATCCGGCGGTAAGAATGGGGGACCCACTTCCTGAAGGGTCCCAGCCTGAGGACGAATGGAGGGCTGACTAAGCGGGTAATGGCCGCGCCGAGCAGTTGAGCAGGTCCGAGCGAAGCCAAAGATAACCCAGCCATGGGCTTGGGTTTCCGACGCCAAGGCGGGAAGACTGAATGACCGAGCGGGTGTCTGCCCGGCTGGGACCGAAGGGCCGAGCGGGTGGTCCGCTCGGCCAGGATAAGGGCGAGGATACAAAGATTAGCCGAGCGGCCTATTCGTTCGGCTCGGGATATGGGATGTCAACAAAGGCATGTCTGATGATTATGCCGTACACAAGATTGCACGATGGAGGATCTCGCCGTCACATCATGGAGAGGTTGATACAGTAGCGGTATGGCCTTATGGATGCCCTTCTGACAAACTCATACCTGGGCATGGTCGAAAGCAGGTGATTGCTTTGATTGACGCGCCCAGGCTCCTTCGAGAGGTCTATATAAGGCCTCCATTTCTTCACCGGAGGTACGCTGATTTTGAATCTCTGAAGCCACCTCTTTGTTATTCCTCGCCTGACTTGAGCGTCGGAGGGCCGTCACCGGGACACCCCTCCCGGCTCGGTTTTGTTGCAGGTTCGCCGGAGCACTCGAGGATCCAGCAGGGAGTACCACGTCCCTAGCGTCCTTTGACTTCTGATTCGATCAGGATCAAACAATTTGACAACTATTTATTTTAAAATTTTAACGTGCAATTTATTAATTAAAATCATATATTTATTCTATTTAAATACATGAATTATAAAATTTATATATTTACTGATGATAAAAAATGAATATATATTCATCCTAATGTCCCATCAATTTATTTAAGGACCAATAAAAAAAATAAATCATAAATAATTATTAACTTTTAAAATAATGATTAATCCATCCACAGTTACATGTATCCCCTAATTCATGTACATGAAGATTCATCTATTCGAGTTTAATTTATTTATTTAAATCACATTAGGACTCGAATTATTTTTTTTTTAAAAAGTCGCCCGTTGCCGTGTTCCACGTTTTGGTGTTTCGTACCCGTAGTCGCCGATCCCGCGGATGACGTCACCGGCGTTGCCGACATCCACCCTGCATTGACGTCATCGCATCAATCGTAACGTTGATTCCATTTGATTTGATATTCCTTTCCAACGACTGAAGGAGCCGGTCCAACACGTAAATATCTCAAATTTTGTGTCCTATTTCTCTCCGTCCAAACACCAAGTAACCCTCCGATTGACGAGCGATCGAGTCAGTGACGTGTCGCGATGGCACACCGTATGAAGCTTCCGGAACGTCTCTTTGATAGACCTCACCTTCTTCGACAGGTCCCATCAACGACGCGTTTGGACTATTTTTGCTTTTTCAGATTCTCAAAATTAATCAGTAAATAAATAGCTTTTTATCAAAAAAAATAAAATAATAAAGGTCTGCTATTCTTACCAAATTACGCTCTAATATGAATTTTTCCCTATAATTAACACCATAAATCAGAGAAGTAACTTAGAATCCGTCTTACCTAATTTTGCATAAATTTAAATTTTCTCCAATAAACTAATTTGATAAGTTACATAAATTTTAAAAAAATACATAGAATAATTTTTTATTACTTAATTCATGTAATATTAATATTGTATATTTGAGTTTTTAAAAAAATAAAATAAAATAATTAATGATGACGACGATGACGATGAACGCGGCTTCGCCCGTCACCAGTTGCTTTTAAAACCTTCATCACGACCATTTGCTTCCCATCCACTCCCAATCTCGCTACTTCCAACGAGAGCAGCCTTCCGCGATCCGCATGGCAGAGAACTGCTCGGTGCTCGATCTGTGGGCGCGCCGCCCGGACTCGGCCTGGATCAGCGAGGTCTCCGCCCGCGAGAACGCCGCCCTCACCAGAGCGCTCCAGATGTCCCTCTCCGACACCACCACCACCACTACCAGCACCACCTCCTCCTCTTCCTCCGCCTCCTCACTCTACGCCACCGATACCATCTCCTCAGCTCCGATGCCGTATCGTGTGATCCCCTCCTCGCCGACTCCCTCGGATGCTTCAGCGGGAGACGCGTCTCTTCGCCGCGGCGCCGCCCTCGGACCCTCGGCGGCCGGGAGGGTCTCCAAGCGGAAGACGCGCACGGGGAAGCGGGCGGACACGACCTACATCAAGGTGGATCTGGAGAACTTCCGGGAGATGGTGCAGCGGGTGACAGGAATCCGGGGAGACTGGGAGCCTTCGGAGTCGGCGGTGGAGCCGGAGCCTGTGCGGCCCGCTGCGGCGGCCCTGCAACAGATCTGCCTTCCGACGCTCGACACGTCGGCGATTCTACTAGGAAAGAGCTCGGTGGAAATCGCAAGGGAAGGCGGCGGCAGCGGCTTCTTCGGGTGCCCACCACCGACGCCGGCGGAGATGCCCGCCTTCGATCTCGACTTCCTCGTCACGGCGTTCCCGACCCTTGATTCGTGGGGCGTCTTATGACGCGTGTCCATGGGGCCGAAGAATCGATGGCTGAGATCGTTCTTTGTTTTTTCTTTTTCTTTTTTGAAAAATAATAATAATAAATATTAGATGAATATTGAGTCGTCCATTCTACTACCATCCAGTGGTATGAAACAGCAGTTCACTGCAAGTCTAGTAAAGAGCAAACTGTGACTTTAATAATAATCGGAAAACAAAAGAATAAAAACACGGTTGCGTATAATAATCACACACAGTTCACTGCAAAAACAGTATGAACTGCGTGGGCCCCATCCGACCATGTTATGGAGCCATATCCATAACCCTTGCTCGCTCCCCGGGCCTCGAAAGCGACCGCATATGAAGCCTTTGCGCCCCTCCTCGAGAAGGACAACCTCGCAGGCGAGACCTGGACCGTGACGCCAGCTGGGGCGTCCACAGCGGCAGTGTAGGTTGCGTTCGGGGGCCCCACATTGGTAACCGTCCGGCTCACCGTCTGCTTTCTCTCTAGCTTGGCGATGGAGATGGAAGGGTAGTTGATGTCGGAGATGAGGTCCGGAGAGGCGGCGGCGTTATAGGGACAGCTGAAGTTGCTCCTCCCTGAGATTGATCTTACGGCTTGATCCTTGTAGCCGTAGCGGCAGAGGAAGAGGAGGTAATCGTCTATGGCGGTGTCGAAGACTAAGCCTGGACTGAGGGCTCTGAGGGGACTCATTTCTCCTGCTCCCATGTCATGGAAGCTTGCGCTGGCTAGTTTGTGATTCGTCAGTGGCCGCCCGAGATTGTTGGTGACCGTGGCTGATGTAGAAGAACTCGAATGAATTTGCGATTGAAAAAGGGGGCAGAAAACAGTAGATGATGATTAGGTTTACCAGTCGTCATCAGCGCTGATCTTATCGCTGAAGGAGACCATCTCGGATGAGCTGATTTTACGAAGGCACCCGCTCCGGCGACATGAGGGCAGGCCATCGAGGTTCCTGATTTGATGGCGAATTTCGATGGTTCTCGCCCTGTCGGAATTGTTCCTGTATCGGATATCGGGATCGACGCTGCGACAATGCTGACGCCTGGAGCCATTACATCAGGCTGTTCCGAAAGAGAAAGGAAAAAAGGAATAAAAAAGATGAAGATCGCTATTGATCGATCGATTTGAATCAAAAGAGAAGGAGATTCTTGAACCTTAAGAATGGCTTCTGTGAGTCCTCCAGGACCCCTCGAAGAGAAATACGCCACGACTGGCGCAGGTCTGATCTCCTTGGCTTCCTCCGATGCCAGAATCACAGCAGAAGGCTTTCTGCATTCGCCATGAGAAGCCAGGGTGAGCTTCGACAATACCAGTCAGTTTATTGCAGAAAGTATTTCTTCGATCTAGAAAACTTCTTACTTGGTCGAGTTCAAGTACTTCAGAATCTGGAGTCCAACATCGCTCCCTACCTCTGCGAATGGAAAGCTGCCGGAATCAAAAGGCACCCCTTTCTCTTCTTCATCGATCAAGATCAGACCTTTAGCCCCAGCTCCTTCAGCGACCGACTTCTTTACTCGTCTCGTTAGGGTTGGATCAGTGTCGACGCACACTAGAATTTTGCCAGAGGCTTTTCGCTCATCGATCGATCCAGGATAGCAATTGCTACGTACCAAATTCGTACACACACAGGTAAAGGCTTTGCATTCAGTATTAAACCCGATTCAAAAAGGTGCGTACCTTGCTTCTGATACGGGAGTATACTCTGCTGCTGCATCTCCGGCAAACATTAGCGAATATGATTCTGAACGAGTATGATTCGAGAAATTGATGGCAGATCCCTGAGAACATCAGTAATCCGTCTCGTGATATACTCTCTAGATTGTCTGTGTCGAGCTTAGTTTGTTCTTACCTTAAGCGTGCTTCCATCTCCAAGAAGTATCGTCGACTGGAAAGTCCTGTCGATGCTGGAAGCTCCCACCGTGAAGATCCAGGGCGCTGAATTGACCACTGTGTATGGATCCGGTCCGTCATTTCCGGCGGAGCAGACGACCAGCACGCCCCTTTGATTGGCATGGAACGCGCCGATGGCGATGGGGTCGCTGAGGAAATCCGTCTGGAACGCGGAGCTCATCCCTATCGATATCGAGATTACGTCGACGCCGTCATGGACTGCGTCGTCGATCGCCTTCAGCACGGCGGAGCTAGCGCATCCGCCCAGCGAGCACGCCCTGTAGACGGCGAGCCTGCTCGAGGGAGAACCTCCTTTGGCTACTCCCTGAGCAAGGCCGTAGTAGTTAGCGTTCAGCACCACCGAGCCGGCGGCGGTGGAGGCTGTGTGCGTTCCGTGGCCAACGGAATCCCTCGCTGAGTGAGCTCCTGTGTGAGCTTGGCCGGAGTAGTATCTTGCACCTATCAGCTTCCTTCACGAAGGAGATCAAATTATTAGTCTTCGAATGATCGATAGCTAACAAAGATCTTCATTGAGTACCTGTTGCAGTCTGATCTTTTGAAGTCAGTTGCTTCCATGCAGGTGCCTTTCCACCTCGAAGGGATCTCCCCCATCCCAGCGTCACTGAAGCTGGGTGATTCCGGCCATATTCCTTCCATGAAAAGAGAGCTCTTTCTTAGAAGATTTTAGAATTCAGTAGCAATTTGAAAGAGATGCTACACAGATCAGTGTGAAGTACCAGTATCGATGATGCCGATTATCACATCATTTGAAGCTTTGTGTTGGAGCCTCTCTGCTCCAACGCCGGATTCTGCCTCCAAGAAGTCCCAAGAGCGCGTGGTGTGGAGTTGAAGAGTCCGGTCTCGGAAAACCGACACCACCTCTTTGTTGTCTGGTTGAAGGAATGCACTTGAATTAGTCAGTAAAGCATTGCTAAAATAGGCACAATTGAGTTCTACTGAAGCAAACCAGATAGTAAAGCAGCTTCTTCTTCAGTAAGCATGGCTGAGAATCCTTTGAATGCGTGATGGTAACTTTGGACAAGAGACACTCTTCCTTTCTCCGCACTGCGATGAGATTGAGATCGAGAGTTTCGGTTATACTTGGTTACACATTGTTCGGAAAAAGATGTGTGTGTTGCAATTACCTTGGAAGAACAGAGGATAACATCTGCAAGTGAGATGCTTGTGAAGCTTCTTGGTCACCACCTTCAAGTACTCCCCCCATGTAAACAACATAAGGCTGATATATAGGAAACAAATTCAAATATCCATCAAAACCAGAAAATTATGATTAAAATCATCGCAAAGCTTAGAACAATTTGTAAAGCATGGAGCAAAGCTGTTATTTGTTTACGTTCAGTGTAATCTAATTTTGTTGGTTAGAAAAATAACCACAACTAATTTCATACTTCGGGGGCCTTCTTCGAAATAACACCAGCCAAAAGAGAAGTGAGAACAAGGAAGAGAAGCTGCAAATGATTCGCCATTAGAGGACTACTTGGTGACACAAGGGAAGAAGCTGGTGATCTATTTATAGGAAACCTGTTGGAGCCTTGCATCAATGCTATTTGTTTCATGTGCACCACTCAAACCTTCCAGTTGATGGATGTTATGTCAAACTGGGTAACTTTTGCTTATGCATTTCCCTGTGGTCAGTAATAGATGAGGATGGTTAACCTGAAAAAAAGTCATAGCTGAATCAAAACAAGAATTTGAGCCAAGTATGTAAAGCTCAAGTGTCAAGAACACTCATCAATGCCTCACATGACTAAAGTGAAGCTAAGTTGCATATATTCTTGGTGGTCCTTTTCAAGGCTGTCTAGATCTGATTCTTCGCTTACATTGGCTTCACAAACATGTGAAAATATTGACCAAACCCAGATTACTGAAATAAGCTCACTAATCATTGCTGAAGGATAAATCTGTTCCTTGGTTTAGGTATCCGAAGTATAGCGAAAAACTATATTAAGTGGTACATGAAGCAGTGTTTCTACAAAGGCTAGTGAATGGTTAAGGTGTTGTACAAGAAAGGCAGGAGTCCCTCAGAAGTAAGGAATGGTTTCCTTATGAAGAATGTATATAATGCTGTGTGCAAAGCTATTGATAAGATGAACTAGAGAATAATTTCACATGGTCAAACAAAACAGTTGCGCATTTCACATGGTAAAACTAAGCAAGTGCAGTGTAAAAAACCATCCTGCATAATATAAATGGACACAAATATAAATACCAAAGCGCGCGTAAAGGCAGCTTTATAGAAACAAAAGTTCAGTTTGGTTGAACAACCATCGACGAGAGGCAGGAAAAAGAATATATAGTCTCACAACTACAGAATTCAAAAAAAAAAAAAATGGTTGCTTAGGGAATACATTTTATAACTAAATTTCCTCACTTGGCCATCATGACCTTAACAAATTCCTCATAGTTAATCTGACCGTCTCCGTCAACGTCGGCTTCACGAATCATTTCGTCGACCTCCTCGTCGGTAAGCTTTTCTCCCAGGTTGGTCATCACATGACGAAGTTCAGCTGCTGAGATGAAACCATTCTGGTCCTTGTCAAATACACGGAAAGCCTCCTTCAACTCTTCCTCTGAATCTGTATCCTTCATCTTGCGGGCCATCAAATTAAGAAACTCTGGAAAATCAATCGTACCGTTGCCGTCTGCATCAACCTCATTTATCATGTCTTGCAATTCAGCCTCAGTTGGGTTCTGACCCAAGGAACGCATCACGGTCCCAAGTTCCTTAGTGGTGATGCTACCTGTTTGAAAATCATAATTCCAAATAATGAATCACATAATTAGAATCTAATCTATCATGTTTTTAGGTCTTGATGAATTTGAATATATCATTTGCAAGCATTTGGATTCATGAAACCAGAATTTAATGATAATGTTTCATTACCAATTCCAACTAAAACAAACTAACTATTCTGAGAAGAATACTCCAGGTGTTCAGTTGATAGTAAGTAGATAATACTTAAATTTACCATAAACAAATTAGCAGATTAGTGACTATCAGCTTTATCTGGAACATCAAAAACATTGCAATTAAGCTAGAATAAAACGTGTTTCTCCATGAGAAACAAGACAAGAAGTTAAAATAAACAATTCTTGTTCTGAGTCTTCTGACAAATAAAATAGCAAAATTCTTGAGAATTTTATCAACTTATTGCCTGTTTCAACTCCATCCTGGTTCTTTTTTCTCAGAAAAGGAAATAATGGGCCAGTAATATATTAACAAGATATCAGCAAACAAAGAGTCTTAATTACAAGCTATAGCTAGGAATATGCCGGACCCATATTCCACATCCAAATTATGTCTGATTGGGATTAGATCATATATTTGTGTGAGTATCCATCATAATTAACTTAGTTGTTTACATAACAAGATATTTGCCAATTGTTACCACTCAAGATTCAGTTATTCACTTGCAATCATTGCACAAGTAAAGACGCCTTCTTATCACTACATGAACTATTTACCTTCAAAACAGATGTAACACAGAAAAGAAGATGAGATATGTTGCCCAATCATTAAATGTATCTTCTACACTGCAAAATTGATTGGCTATTTCCATGTATTAAAAATCTTCACTTACATGGACAATTCTAAATGCCACTTTCGAGTTCCTTCACATGTAGGCCACTCTAGGAGTGAAAATGTTGTGCTACGTATCTCTCCCATAGATCAATCTGATATGCAAATCACCTCACTAGCCAGAATCTACCTTGAATTTAATATCCAACTTCTTTTTTCTTTTCCACCTAAATCCCATCATTTCTATTTCCCAATTAATCAATGACCATTTCTATTAAATTATTAGGAAATGGGGCAATTATGTACATTTGATCTTTATATCACTCTCACATAGACAAGCGAGGGATTGGGCTAGTCCAAGCCCTACATATGAATCGACTTAATTAGATGTATGCTTTTCTTAAAACTATTGACCTTTCTATTTATTAGGAAATGGAAAACTCTATATATTTGATGTTCTTATCACTATCACTCATGTGGCCTATCAACTAGGCTAGTTCAAGCCCAAAACATGAATTGACTTAATTAGTCTTACACTTTTCATGAAACTATTGACACTAGCAAGACACAAACATGATCTAATTCTCAAAAACTATGTTAAGTTACCATATCAAGTTTGATTTTATGGTCATTTATCCGAAAGCTTAAGCTATTAGCCAAATAGATTACTCTTTTACTATATTCTTGAAAATACTAAATAATAAATTGATCACAGATTCCATGCATCTTCACATATGAACATATAAGATGTGAAGAAAAGAGAAATACTGAAGCATATATATGCATGGATCAATAATCCTAGTGACAAAAATGATCAAATTATAGTGAAGATGAAAAAAAAAACTATTTCCATTTTTTATTCATCTTTATAATGTATTGTTTTCAACCAATCAGGTGTTCCCATTAGAAAGATATTAGAGGAATGAACCAGGAAGGTTGACTGAACTAAAATCTCAAAGAAATATAATTTACATAGAAAAATCAAATGCGAAACAAATAAGAATGTTGAGGGTTAATCTCCGAGTTCCGAAAAAAATTTCTCGAAGAACAAATTTTCGCTAGTGGAGTACACAACCAACCAAAATATCTGAAATCCTCACAAGTTAGAGACGCAATGAAATTCGTCGACCAACACTATATCGAATCAGATCTAGGCATCTAAGCGAAGAGAAAGTATATGGGGTCTAGGGGATCAGACCGTCGCCGTCCTTGTCGAACAAGCTGAATGCCTCCTTGAACTCTGCGATCTGGTTGTCGGTGAGCTTGTCCGCCATGGCTCCTACGGGTTTGCTCGATTGATCACGCGGTGGAAAGGCAGAGAGGAAGAGGCGAGTGGAAGAGAGAGGGAGAGAAGACGAAGGCGAGAGGGCGATGAAATGGAGCAGCGAAGGGACGAGAGCGTTTTCTGCCGTCGACTCCGCTCCTTTGGCAGGGCAGGGCAACACGTCCTAGTTAAATGATTAATTCCATAAATATATAACCGTTAGTTATTGGCACTATATATAGATATATGGCTACGACCTCGAAGCCTAATTTATTTATGATATAAATAATAAATAAAAAGAATATTTTTTTAAAAAATAAAATAATATACATGATGAGGTGATAAGAAGAGGCCCCACTCCGCGGAGGATAGCGACCATGATGGAGGTTAAAGTCAAGGCAATCAACACGCAGATAGCATCGGCCGGTCGAGCGAGCATGCCCCGATCGGGCGAAGAAGGTCTTGGTCCAATCCCGCCTTTGACACGGGGAGGTGTCAAATGATCGACGTTCAATGGAGTATTGGACGCCTAACAGAGGAGGAGACGATGTGCAGAAGCCGAGCTGAGTGGCAACCCTGCTCGGCCAGGCAGCAGGACTCGACATTGGCAGAGCGGAACATCGGGCGAGTGGTAACCCCGCTCGGCCAAGCAGCATGACTCGACATTGGCAAAGCGGAACATCGGCTGAGCGGACGTGACACAAGCACAGTTGAATTCCAGCCGAGTGAATGTGACACAAGTATAGTGGAGTTCCGGGCGAGTAGACGTGACACAAACACAGTGAAGTTTCGACCGAGCGGACGGGACATAGGAACAGCGAAGTTCTGGCCAAGCGGTCAACCCATTCGCCCTAGCAGCAT
This sequence comes from Zingiber officinale, assembly GCF_018446385.1. Taxonomy (NCBI): domain Eukaryota; kingdom Viridiplantae; phylum Streptophyta; class Magnoliopsida; order Zingiberales; family Zingiberaceae; genus Zingiber; species Zingiber officinale. The sequence continues at coordinate 109,941,417 of NC_055997.1, forward strand.
ACTCTCTTTGTTATCCATCGACATCCTTTTGGGAGTCAGTGCCGCTGACACCGGACATGGACAACCAGAAGATCGTACGACGGAAGCTTTCACTGTCACTTCATATATATACTCGACATGTTAAGGTAATGTGTCAGAGACACTTTATTGACAAGTCTTTTCAGGGAAAATTTCGGGAAGCGTGCTCGCCTTAGAAAACATGCACGCGCGCTACAGGAGCTCTATATAAAGGGGGTCCAAGCATCGGCGGAGGTACGTAATACGCGATAGACACTATTCTAGCTACTGTTCATTCTTGTTGCTCCGCCTTCTACTTCATCACCGATAACTGACTTGAGTGTTGGAAGACCAACATCGGGACCCCTTCCCTAACTCGACACTAACGTAATCTATGTTACAACTCATAGTAGGCTACAGATGATCAGCAGAAACACCACATTCTCAATTTTCCATCTCATCGACTTTTGGACATGAACGATACAAAATAACTCTTTGAATTCCATTTAATTAAAAATGCACTTTAAGACGAGTAAAATATATCAGATATTAAATTATGAATAATATATATATATATATATATATTAAAACGATATCCTTTTAATAATATAAATGATTAAGAGCTATATATAGTAATAACGAGATTTTTCTATTTAATTTATTTTAACGTGAGTCTTATCCGACTCTAATTTAATATCTTAGGTAATATTAGGGCATTATTTTACGGGAACAAATAAACCCTATTTATTTTTTATTATTATTTAATCCAGACTCTTACCAACTTAATTAATCCGAATTTTATCCCAATTCAGCCACCGAATAAATCCAGAAACGTTGGCGATAATACACCTGTAACTGACTCCATGATTTTTTTGTCCACTGTAGAGGAGAGTTCAGAGCTGCATCACTAGCAATCCTGTCCACACACGAATATATCATATTCATGCAGGTCTCTGCATTAAATATAACTGTTTTACAGGAATCACTCACGTTTCTCGTCAGATGACTCAAAGTAACATCCTCGTAAAACCATGCAAAAACTGAACAGAATACAAGAGTGTGTGGCCGAGACTAGAATGAGCCTCACTCAAAATTATTATCGTAACGAATGAAAGAAAAAGCAGACCACCAAACGCTCAAGACAAATCTATCCCATGAAGTGAGCTGGCCTGGCACAAATTTACTGAGAAGCAGCAGTTCATGCTTTGTCCGGTAAGATGTTGTCTGGGAGAATTAGCTCTGGAGGGAATCATACTCCTCATCTCTGCGAGCGAACTTCTTGTGCAGTACTTTCTCAAACTCAATCTCGTCAAGAGATTTAGCATTCTCAGCCGCATGCACCTGGGCCAAATTGGCATAGTTGGCAGCAGACTGCACAATGAAGGTCATCTCTTCTTCAGTAAGTTTCCTCATAAATTTTGCAGGATTGCCTCCCCAT